>NC_143035.1:28587500-28775000 GCF_057628025.1 Oncorhynchus mykiss | reverse complement strand
CTGTGTGTGTATTGCATATTGAAAAAATCATTTTACAGCCCTCCCTGTGTGCGTGTGTATGTGTGGTATAGTAAACACGTCATTTATAGTGTAGTAGAAACTGCAATCTGATCTAATGTTGTTTTGTTTTCCGTCGGAGAGAACAGAGTCGTTTATTCTTCCACTAAAATCAGCTTCTATGTCTTCTATGTCTGTGCTGATATGCTTTTGACAATTACATCTAACTGAATAGAGGACTTTGGATGAGATGACAACAAAATCAACATGAAACACCAACATTACAATGAATATATTTATTGTCTCTCTCTCTCTCCCTGTCCCTCCTTCTCTCTTTCTCTCTCTCTCTCCCTCTCCCTCCTTCTCTCTCTGTCTCTCTCTCTCTCTCTTATTTCACCATTGGCCTCCATGAGGGACAAATAGTTTTTCTGTGGTATCACATTAGAGCCGAGTTAAATACCAGAGGAAAGATGAAGCAAATACATTAAAATAACATCCGTTCCTTTCAGCTGTGACAGGAGTAGCAGGCGATGAATCAGCAGAATACATTCTCTCCGGAGATAAACAAACATGATGTTTCAGCAGGGGAGAGGAAAGGCTCTCTCGTAAAGTTCACCGCCCCGGACCGTAAAAATAACTTCCCTCTCAATCAGAAGAGCCTCTGGCAGCCACCACTTCACTACAGAACATATATGACACACACAAAGAGGCATTGACAGGAGCACACACACACACACACACACACACACACCCACACAGACCAACGAACACAAGCAAACACACACACGCACACACACACACACACACCCACACAGACCAACGAACACAAACACACACACACACACCTCCGGCAGGATTTTACCACCCCAGATATACAGCCTTCTACTGCAGGCCATTACATTGGGATTTGAAGCCTGCGGTGTCCACCAACAAACCCACAGTCAACACAGCCCAGTGGACATACTGGTGATTTACACTGCACAACATGATACCTATTCTGCACCTATATTTGATTAATATCCTGTCTATACACAACCCAGGGCTGTGCTGGTCTATGGCTAATGCATAAGACCTTGAACCTTTACTGGAGTACAATAGTAATTGACATATATGGATGTTTAGGCCTAAACGGGTTAGAATTTTGCTGATGTGTACCCAGTCAGAATGCAGCTACACCCTCCAGATGACATTAAGGACATTCAACTAAACAAAAGTGTCATTCTATTTACAAAGAAAGAATCAACCACAACAGTATTTGCTACATTTTCATCCACTTTATAAAAAAGGCGATGCTCTTCAGTGTGATCTACAGGTTTTACTGGAGATGGTCAAGAGGATTTTGAAGTTCATGTTCCTGGCCTCTTACACATATCTCTGTGAAGACCTGAGTGTGTCAGCTAAAGTTTTGTTGAGAGACAGCATCACGCAATGTTGAGTGAGAAAAAGAGAGGGAGAGAGAGTGGAAGAGAGGGAAAGGGAGAGAAAGAAAGAAAAAAGCCTCATGGAAGTTAAATGAGGAGGAAAGAGGGTGTGAGAAAAGGAAAGAGAGAGAGAGAGAGAGAGAGAGAGTGCTGAACTCTTTGTGAATTCAAATTTTTTTATTCATAACTCGATCGATTCACAAATAATCAAATCTGACTGTTTTCAAAGGGCAATAAAAATGTAATTTTGCAAGGGGTTGAACATTTAGCAAAGAGGGAAAGCATCCGGCAGACATTATTTGACAGTTGAAAGAGAAAGGAGATAATACATGTTTCTTTGTGAGACAAGTGTTTACCAGAAGGTGTCTGAGACAAAACCTTGGCGGAGGATTTTGTCTGTATTCATTAGGTTATTGAATTGTTTTCAAAACTTGGGTATCTGTTGTTTTGACAGCTGTAAATGATTACCATAGAAAGTATACACACACACACAACACACACACACACATACCACATGCACACACACATGCACAATTGCATGCACGTACAAACACACACAGGAAGGAAGGAAAACATTTAATCAAAACTGAGAATGTGAGAGCAACACTGTTCTGTTCACAGAGATGACACTCTATTCCTTAATGCCTTTGCTGCAGAGGGAGAGCAGGTAATTGGACTCCAGACTGTACAACTTGTAGAGGGAAGTGTCAGAAAGTGTTGGATAATGTCACTTGATAAGTCTCTGGGCTTAAAGATCTTGAAGAACAAGAGAGAAGTGGACCTTTGATTTTTATCATAGAGGTGTTTCTTCACTTATATTGAGTTATACTGTGTGTGTCACTTTTCTTCAAACATCAAACTATCTTGATCTTGATATTATCATAGCTGCTTTTGGATAGAAACCTCTCAAATCACCCACCCCCCAACCCTCCCACTAAGGTAGGTTAGGGTTAAGGTAGGTAAATGTTATGGTAGGTAAGGGTTAAGGTAGGTATGGATCCGCCTCTTTTTTTACATTTTAGCCTAAAATGACATACCCAAATCTAACTGCCTGTAGCTCAGGACCTGAAGGATATGCATGTTCTTGTTACCATTTGAAAGGAAACACTTTGAAGTTTGTGGAAATGTTAAAGGAATGTAGGAGAATATAACACAACAGATCTGGTAAAAGATAATACAAAGAACATACCAACCGTTCTTTGAAATGCAAGAGAAAGGCCATAATGTATTATTCCAGCCCAGGTGCATTTTCGATTTTGGACACTAGATGGCAGCCGTGTATGTGCAAAGTTTTACATCGACCCAATGAACCATTGCATTTCTGTTCAAAATGTTTTATCAAGACTGCTCAAATGTGCCTAATTTGTTTATTAAAAATGTTTTGTGTTCAAAATTGTGCACTCTCCTCAAACAATAGCATGGTCTTATTTCACTGTAGTAGCTTCTGTAAATTGGACAGTGCAGTTAGATTAACAAGAATTTAAGCTTTCTGCCGATATCAGATATGTTCATGTCCTGGGAGACGTTCTTGTTACTTACAACCTAATGCTAATCGCATTAGCATAGGTTAGCTCAACCGTCCCGTGGAAGAGATACTAATCCCGAAGAAGATTTATTAAGGTAGGTAAGGGTTAAGGTAGGTAAGGGTTAAAGTAGGTAAGAGTTAAAGTAGGTAAGGGTTAAGGTAGGTAAGGGTTAAGGTAGGTAAGGGTTAAAAAATAAACAATATAAACTAGTGCCTAGCACAGGGATTGATCCCGCAATCCTCAGAGCTGGAGCGAGCCAGGTGTGTGTGTGATTCAACCCACTGGGACTAAAACTGTGATCCTTGGAGACAGAGAGCACGGTTCAAGGCCTTCCACTATCCCCGTCAACAACACTCTAGCAAGCTGCCAGCCTACTAGATGGTAATAGTTGCCCCTAGTGGACGGTATTGAAGGCCTCTCCCAACGTCCTGGGGATAAACGTTGAATACTGAAGCGGATGGTGTGACCTTGCTGGTGAACCATCTTGCTTCTCATCCTCTTCTATTTATAGTGTGCCATGCTCCGTAAACTCTGAAATTAATAAATAGCACACTCACAGTAATTGCACTGTAAATTGAGAGCTGTGCCAGAGAGAGAGAGAGAGGGGGGGGGGGTATGGAGAAGGAGAGAAAGATGGAGTGAGAAAGAGAGAGAGGGTGGGAGAGAGAGAGATGGAGGGAGAGAGAGAGAAAGATGGAGGGAGAAAGAGAGAGAGGGTGGGAGAGGGAGGGAAAGTGAGAGAGGGGGTATAGAATAGAATACAACAGACCAGCATATCAGAACAGAACAGAATACATCATAATAGAACAGAGAATAGAATACATCAGAATAGAATAGAACAGAATAGAACATAATAGAAATAGCAGAATAGAACATAGTGTAATAGGATAGAATATAATACAATATAACATAAAATAATAGAATAGAACATAATGTAATAAATCCTGAGATGCTGGCAGTAGCAGAGAGAAAAAAAATGAAATAAAAATACCCAACAAGTCCATGTGAGCAAACAGAGAAAGAGAGGGATGGAGAGTAGAGAGGGAGGGAGGGAAGGAAGGAAGAACAGAGAGAAGAGAGGGATGGAGAGTAGAGAGGGAGGGAAGGAAGGAAGAATGGAGAGAAGAGAGGGATGGAGAGTAGAGAGGGATGGAGAGTAGAGAGGGAGGGAGGGAAGGAAGGAAGAACGGAGAGAAGAGAGGGATGGAGAGTAGAGAGGAAGGGAGGGAAGGAAGGAAGAACGGAGAGAAGAGAGGGATTGAGAGTAGAGAGGGAGGGAGAGAAGGAAGGAAGAACGGAGAGAAGAGAGGGATGGAGAGTAGAGAGGGAGGGAAGGAAGGAAGAACGGAGAGAAGAGAGGGATGGAGCATAGAGAGGGAGGGAGGGAAGGAAGGAAGGAAGAACGGAGAGAAGAGAGGGATGGGTGGATGGAAAATCGGCCCAGCGCTCTTTAATAACTGGGGCGGCGGAGGTCTGGTTACCAGATATGAGAAGCCCAGTGGACGCTGGGGGACGGGCAATGGGGTCTCGCGGCATGGAGGGGGAAGACACACGGCGTGACACCGGCAAGAGATTTCTGTTTTTGCCTGCAATCTACAAGCCCATAACGCTAAGGGCACTGTCTGCGGCTGGACTTAAAAATCAACTGGGGAATTGGAAGACAAAAGATCAGCTGAAACTGTCAAACCATTGCACAGCAGCAAAGGCGGCAACGCAACATCAGAGCAGCCACAGAAACAGAGGCAGAAGGCAAGGCCTCCATCTTCCATCTTCAGTCACTCTACACATGAACAGACATTCAAAACAAGAAATGTGAAAAAACAAAACAGCCCTATCTGGTGCAAACACAGAGACAGGAACAATCACCCACAAACACACAGTGAAACCCAGGCTACCTAAGTATGATTCTCAATCAGAGACAACTAATGACACCTGCCTCTGATTGAGAACCATACTAGGCCGAAACATAGAAATACCCAAATCATATCTGGTACAAGCATTTCGCTACACTCGCATTAACATCTGCTAACCAT
The DNA here is from genome assembly GCF_057628025.1 of Oncorhynchus mykiss. Classification (NCBI taxonomy): domain Eukaryota; kingdom Metazoa; phylum Chordata; class Actinopteri; order Salmoniformes; family Salmonidae; genus Oncorhynchus; species Oncorhynchus mykiss. The sequence continues at coordinate 28,770,023 of NC_143035.1, read as the reverse complement.
GTGTATGTGACAAATAAATTTGAAAATTTGATTTGACAAAATTTGATTTGATCATAGAAAAACAAACATAGACTGCCCACCCCAACTCACGCCCTGACCAAATAATGACAAAACAAAGGAAATAAAGGTCAGAACGTGAGTGCCTGGATCAGGCTGTGGTGAAGGCTGCATTTAGGAAACCCTTTAGGAAATACAGAGCATGTTTATTTTTACATTCAAATCCCCTATTGACGTCAACATAACTGTGTAAATACTATCAAATATAGTCGTTATTCGCTAGCAACATACCAAGCTCTCTCTCCCTCAATTCTCTATCCCTCTTCTCTCTCCCTCTCATTATTTCAGCATACTGACGACGATTGCATGAGGAGCGTCACACAAACACGCACACACGCAAGCACACACACGCAAGGAGTGTATTCAAAGACAAGATGATATCCTTATGATGAACAAAGCCTCTGTGTCAACACCGCAGGAAGACAAGAGGAGACGAGAGGAAAGGAGGAATACATTGAAGGCTTTACATTCAGCAGGCCTTGGTTGTGTATGTGTGCGTGTGCGTGTGCGTGTGCGTGTGTGTGTGTTTGTGTGTGTGTACAGTACCAGTCAAAGGTTTGGATACACCTACTCATCCCAGGGTTTTTCTATATTTTGACAATTTTCTACATTGTGGAATAATAGTGAAGACATCAAAACTATGAAATAACACATATGGAATCATGTAGTAACCAAAAAAGTGTTAAACATATCAAAATCTATTGTGACAAGGTTGGGGTGGTGTTATTAAGATAGCCCTATTTGGTAAAAGACCAAGTCCATATTATTATTATATTATGTCAAGAACAGCTCAATGAGCAATGAGAAATGACAGTCCATCATTACTTTAAGACATGAAGGTCAGTCAATCTGGAACATTTCAAGAACTTTGAATGTTTCTTCAAGTGCAGTCGCAAAAACCATCGCTATGATGAAACTGGCTTTCATGAGGACCACCAAGGGAAAGGGAGATCCAGTTGCCTCTGCTGCATAGGATAAGTTCATTAGAGTTACCAGCCTCAGAAATTGCAGCCAAAATAAATTGTTTTTTAAATGTTTATTTTACCTTTATTTAACTAGGCAAGTCAGTTTAAAGAACAAAATCTTATTTTCAATGACGGCCTAGGAACAGCAACAGATACATCTCAAAATCAGACACATCTCAACATCAACTGTTCAGAGGAGACTGCACGAATCAGGCCTTCGTGGTCTAATTGCAAGAAACCACTACTAAAGGACATCAATAAGAAGAAGAGACTTGCTTGGGCCAAGAAACACGAGCAATGTACATTAGACCGGTGAAACCCTGTCCTTTGGTCTGATGAGTCTGAAAATGTGAGATTTTTTGTTCCAACCGCCGTGTCTTTGTGAGACACAGCTTTGCTGGTGACAATGTCTGTCATTTATTTAGAATTCAAGGCGAACATAACCAGCATGGCTACCACAGTGTTACGCCATCCCATCTGGTTTGCGCTTAGTGGGATTGTCATTTGTTTTTCAACACGACAATGACCCAAAACACACCTCCAGGCTGTGTAAGGGCTATTTGACCAAGAAGGATAGCTGTGGAGTGCTGAATCAGATGACCTGGCCTCCACAATCATCCAATCACCACAATATCCAGCTGTTCATTACCCGCATCACCCTAAAACTGGAGGTGCCAACATCCAGCTGTTCTGCTCACAGCAGAGTTCAATGCTGAATCCCAAATGGCACTCTACTCCCTACATAGTGCTCTACTTTTGGCCAGAGCACTATGGTACTCACTGCCCGCATCTCTTAGTCTTTTTTTTTTCTCAATATCCAATTGGTAGTTACAGTCTTGTCCCATTGCTGCAACTCCTGTAAGGACCCGGGAGAGGCGAAGGTCGAGAGCCGTTCATCCTCCAAATTATGACACCGCCAAGCCGCATTGCTTCTTGACACAATGTTCGCTTAATCCAGAAGCCAGCCGCACCAATGTGTCAGAGGACACACCATACACTTGGCGACTGTGTCAGCATGCATTGTGCCCGCCACAGGAGTCGCTAGGGCGCGATGGGACAAGGCCGGCCGAACCCTCCCCTAACCCAAACAACACTGGGCCAAACCCTCCACCTAACCCAGACAACACTGGGCCAAACCCTCCCCTAACCCAAACAGCACTGGGCCAAACCCTCCCCTAACCCAAACAGCACTGGGCCAAACCCTCCCCTAACCCAGACAACACTGGGACAAACCCTCCCCTAACCCAGACAACACTGGGCCAAACCCTCCCCTAACCCAGACAACACTGGGACAAACCCTCCCCTAACCCAAACAACACTGGGCCAAACCCTCCCCTAACCCAAACAGCACTGGGCCAAACCCTCCCCTAACCCAGACAACACTAGGACAAACCCTCCCCTAACCCAAACAACACTGGGCCAAACCCTCCCCTAACCCAGACAACACTGGGCCAAACCCTCCCCTAACCCAGACAACACTGGGCCAATTGTGCGCCGCCTCATATGTCTTAATGCCTTAGACCACTGCACCACTCGGGAGGCCCCATCTCTTAGTCTTTAACAGATGTCCTTCCTGTGATGGTGTGGGCCGCCATGATGGACCCTCTCATGTGAAATGACAGAGATCGTAGATGACAATGAGAAAAGCAACACATTGTTTTACGTCTCACTTTAATAAAATATTTATTACCAGGGCATTACCATGACAACAACCCCTTTTCACTCCACCAATCCGTGTGTGTCTGTGTGTTTGCGCACTAGAGCCTGCGCGCGTGTATGTGTACGCATTTGTGCACACCTGCTTGCTTCCATGTGTGTGTGTGTGTGTTCTGCCTTAATTCCCATGTCCAGATTGATAAAAGCAGTGTTATTACCACAGTATGCTATATTCAAACACAGCACTGTCACACCGCAGACTCCATGTATAATTCATAATCCATCAAACAGGCCTAATCCACGACTGAGCCACGCTGATTCAGAGTGCTGCTGGAGCTATAACAGGAGCATGCACACACACACACACATACACGCACACACACACACACACACACACACAGACACACACACATACACATACACGCACACGTGCACAAACACGCGCACACGCACACAGATTCACATGTATGCACATGCACAAAGGCAGGAATGCACACACGTACGCAAACACACACACACACACACACACACACACACTGTTTTGTAGCTAAGTAGTTTGTCATATCCTCATTAGGATCTGTATACGTATATAAAATACCTTTGAATATGCTGTAAGCATTATATAGTCAGAGAGATCACTCCAGATTTAAGTCGAGATTAAATCAGGAGACGCTTTCAAAATGTCGGGAAAGGCAAAACAAAACAAACTCAGAACAGAGCCGGGATTGAACCCACAGTCTATGGAACAGGAGCTCACACTGCTTAGATGACTGCCCCATCCGTATACAATATGTAAGCAAGGCCAGTCTTAATTAATGGGTCAACTTAACCGTGGAGTTGTATTTGTGTTTTAACCTTATACCAAACTTGAATCCTTAATTTAACCAATCAGAATTGATGCCTGAACTTAACCCTTGACTTGTTTCTGTTTGAACCTTCAATCCCAAACCTAAACTTACCTTACCCCAGTCAGAATGAATACCTTAACCGTAGACTTTCTGTGAGCCTGAAAGACATTTATGCTTGATCCGGTGTTGCCGGTCCGGAGGCTGTGAAGGAGGCTGTGACGGAGGCTGTGACGGAGGCTGTGACGGAGGGTGTGAGGGAGGCTGTGACGGAGGCTGTGACGGAGGGTGTGACGGAGGCTGTGACGGAGGGTGTGACGGAGGCTGTGACGGAGGGTGTGACGGAGGGTGTGACGGAGGGTGTGACGCAATTGCGGAGCCTCCAGAGGCTTGCGGAGGCCAAATCGACAGTGGTGGAAAAAGTAGTCAATTTTCATACATGAGTATAAGTAAAAGATACCTTAATAGAAAATGACTCAAGTTAAAGTGAAAGTCACCCAGTAAAATATTACTTCAATAAAAGTCTAAAAGTATTTGGTTAAAAATGTACTGAAGTATAAAAAGTAAATGGAATTGTAAAAATATGCTTAAGTGTAAATTGTAAAAGTTTATGTAAAAGTAAAAGTATAAATCATTTCAAATTGATCATATTAAGCAAACCAGACGGCACACTTTTCATGTTTTTTTACAGATAGCCAAGGGCACACTCCAACACTCAGACATCATTTACAAACTAAGCTTAAGCATTTAGTGAGTTCGCCAGAGAAAGGCAGTAGAGATGACCAGGGATGTTCTCTTGATAAATGTGGGAATTGAACAATTTTCCAATCCTGCTAAACATTCAAAATGTAATGAGCACCTCTTTGGGTGTCAGGGAAAACGTATGGAGTAAAAAGTACATTATTTTCTTTAGAAATTTAGTGAAGTAAAAGTAAAAGTTGTCAAAATTATAAATAGTAAAGTACAGATACCCGAAAAAATGATGTTTTCCTTAAGTTCTTCACACCACTGCAAATAGAGCTCTGTCCCAAATGTTGTAACAATGCAGAGGGCTCTGTATAGCTCCGTATAGCTCCTCATTGACATGATCGGTTGACGGTATAAACACAAATTCACTTCCTTTTCAAATGCCTTGACAACAAACATGGAAAACTTTAATGAAAGGCTAACAGAACAAGTTCACAAAACAAGTACTTCATGATATATTGTGTAGGGTTTTCAAAGACGCTAAATTAGTTTGAACTGCTGGAAAGAGATCCGGGAGGTCATGGGGAAAGATGTGTTAAAGAGGTCAATGGAATGCAGACTGTGGGGGTTAGAAGGGCGCTGGCACACATTCAACAAATCGGATCTAACAAAGTGGATATTTGCATTGCTACTATGCTGTGTTGTCATGTGTTGCTGCCATGCTGTGTTGTCATGTGTTGCTGCCATGCTGTGTTGTCATGTGTTGCTGCCATGCTATATTGTCATGTGCTGCTGCCATGCTGTCCTGTCATGTGTCACTATGCTGTGTTGTCATGTGTTGCTGCCATGCTGTGTTGTCATGTTTTGCTGCCATGCTGTGTTGTCATGTGTTGCTGCCATGCTGTGTTGCTATGTGTTGCTACTATACTGTGTTGTAATGTGTTGCTGCCATGCTGTGTTGTCATGTGTTGCTGCCATGCTGTGTTGTCATGTGTTGCTGCCATGCTGTGTTGTCATGTGTTGCTGCCATTCTGTGTTGTCATGTGTTGCTGACATGCTGTGTTGTCATGTGTTGCTGCCATGCTGTGTTGTCATGTGTTGCTGCCATGCTGTGTTGTCATGTGTTGTCATACAGAAAAATACAGAATAAAACATATAAATAGTAGCCTAAATGTAGGCTAATTTGGCTGTTGAGCAATTGGGAGATTTGGGATGAAGATAAAGGTGGGAAAACAGTGCAGCCTTTGATACAACATTTTCCAGCATAATTTATTTTCTCCTTCTTTCTCTCCTCTGCCATTCACTCTAAACCAGAGTGAAATGGGTGGCTCGTTGGGGGATGTTTTATTTTAGTTTGATGCCTTTCTTTGCTGATACACCTATCCCTCCCCTCTCCATCCCTCCCAACCTCCCTCCTTCCCTCAATACATAGTGTGGTGTATGAAGCTGTTGCTGATCGATGTTGCAGGCAGAGGTATGTCTGAAGGACTGCTGCAGTTAAAATGCACGTAAGCCTAGCGCGCGCAAACACACACACACCCACACACACACACACAAACAAACAGGTGTTTTGATGTTTGGAGGTGGTAAATGTTGGTCACATGACAGAGGTAGAAGTCTTGTTGTTTCCTCTCCTCCTCTCTTCCACCTCCTCTCCTCCTCTCTTCCTCCTCCTCTTCTCTTCCACCTCCTCTCCTCCTCTCTTCCTACTCCTCTCCTCGCTCCTCTCCTCCTCTCTTCCACCTCCTCACCTCCTCTCTTCCTCCTTCTCTTCTCTTCCACCTCCTCTCCTCCTCTCTTCCTACTCCTCTCCTCGCTCCTCTCCTCCTCTCTTCCACCTCCTCTCTTCCACCTCCTCTCCTCCTCTCTTCCTCCTTCTCTTCTCTTCCACCTCCTCTCCTCCTCTCTTTCTTCTCCTCTCCTCGCTCCTCACCTCCTCTCTTCCTACTCCTCTCCTCCTCTCTTCCTCCTCTTCCACCTCTTCTCCTCCTCTCTTCCTACTCCTCTCCTCGCTCCTCTCTTCCTCCTCTCCTCCTCTCTTCTTCCTCTCCTCCTCTCTTCCTCCTTCTCCTCCTCTTCTCTTCCTCCTCTCTTTTATTTTCCTCCTTCTGTCTCCTCCTGGATGCAAAAAGAAGGGTTAAACTCATACTGCCACGTTTATGTCCGTGGTAACTCACCGTCATCCCAGTGACAAACACAGCCCTGCTCAGTGGTACAGATCACACTTGTCCCACAGCGAATCAAACCTCTGTTCTCTGTTGTTGTTAGCTGCTGCTGGTTTGAGGAGGGGGAACAGTGTCATAATCAGTTGGAGATACATCACTTCTACACAAGCAAAGGCATGGGCTTTATCTTATCACACAGAAAGACATTGTATTATGTTGTATTGTGTTGTGTTGTACCACACTGGGTGTTAGGAACACAAGGCTTTGGCCTTGGTCTGATCCCCCTTCAGATCCAGTTAGGAGGGAAGTCAACAGGCTACAGAGATATCTTTCTTAGCCAGTCGTTTATTTGATGCAGCTGATCTCTTCAGATTGGCATTGCTTCGGTTGTGTGCTACTGCTGACTTTTGCGTGAGCAGTTGAAATTACTCCAGCTTTCGCTAATACTCTGGTGCAATAATCTCTCCATCCATCTTTTCAAGCTGATCTTCACAGCCTGGCTTGACCTCTTCAGTTGTTGTATGGTTGTATACAGCTCTTGACCTTGACCCCAACAGGTGGAATGATTCCAACAGCTTTCTCTCAGTGTTTAACTCCTAGACATCGGTCTATTCAAGCCAAGGGACCTATTCTTTAATCTACCTCTGTCCTCCCCTCTTTCCAGCGGTCTCTCTCTCTCTTTCAATTCAATTTAAATGTAAATTTAAGGGGCTTTATTGGCATGGGAAACATATGTTTACATTGCCAAAGCAAGTGAAGTCGAAAATAAATAAAAAATAAATGTAAAAATGTACAGTGAACATTACACACACAAAAGTTCCAAATGAATAAAAACATTTAAAATGTCATATTATGTCTATGTACAGTGTTGTAATGATGTGCAAATAGTTAAAGTACAAAAGGGAAAATAAATAAACATAAATATGGGTTGTTTTTACAATGTTGTTTGTTCTTCACTGTTTACTCTTTTCTTGCGGCAACAGGTCACACATATTGCTGCTGTGATGGCACACTGTGGAATTTCACCCAGTAGATATGGGACTTTATCAAAATTTGATTTGTTTTTTAATTCTTTGTGACAATGTGTAATCTGAGGGAAATATGTGTCTTTCTGTCACTCTACAACCCCCCTCCACCACTCCACCATCTCCAAACCCCTCCAGATGATATGCTGTATACTGTATGTAGTTGATAATGTGTTGATACTGTTTATATATCTATATTACATTATCAACACAAACATGTTTTGTTCAACACCAGGGTGGTGGTTGCTGAGATGCTGTAATAAAAAGCACATTTATTGAACACTCTTTGTCGGACGGTGTGCTGTATAATATATAAGGAGGAGGTGTATAATATATAAGGGGGAGGTGTATAATATATAAGGAGGAGGTGTATAATGTATAAGGAGGATGTGTATAATATATAAGGAGGAGGTATATAATGTATAAGGAGGAGGTGTATAATATATAAGGAGGAGGTGTATAATATATAAGGGGGAGGTATATAATATATAAGGGGGAGGTGTATAATATATAAGGAGGAGGTGTATAATGTATAAGGAGGAGGTGTATAATATATAAGGGGGAGGTGTATAATGTATAAGGAGGAGGTGTATAATGTATAAGGAGGAGGTGTATAATGTATAAGGAGGAGGTGTATAATATATAAGGAGGCTGTGTATAAGGAGGAGGTGTATAATGTATAAGGAGGAGGTGTATAATGTATAAGGAAGAGGTGTATAATGTATAAGGAAACTGTTCTATTAACTTATTAACTTCCAGCGCCGACAGAGATGGCCGCCTCGCTTCGCGTTCCTAGGAAACTATGCAGTTTTTTGTTTTTTTACGTGTTATTTATTACATTAGTACCCCAGGTCATCTTAGGTTTCATTACATACAGTCGAGAAAAACTACTGAATATAAGATCAGCATCAACTCACCATCAGTACGACCAAGAATATGTTTTTCGGGACGCGGATCCTGTGTTCTGCCTTACAAACAGGACAACGGAGTGGATCCTATGCAGCGACCCAAAAAAACGACTCCGAAAGAGAGGGAAATGAGGCGGTCTTCTGGTCAGACTCCGGAGACGGGCACCACTCCCTAGCATTCTTCTTGCCAATGTCCAGTCTCTTGACAACAAGGTTGATGAAATCCAAGCAAGGGTAGCATTCCAGAGGGACATCAGAGACTGTAACGTTCTTTGCTTCACGGAAACGTGGCTTACTGGAGAGACGCTATCCGAAGCGGTGCAGCCAACAGGTTTCTCCAGGCATCGCGCAGACAGGAAAAAACATATTTCTGGTAAAAAGAGGGGCGGGGGCGTATGCCTTATGACTAACGTGACATGGTGCGATGAAAGAAACATACAGGAACTCAAATCCTTCTGTTCACCTGATTTAGAATTCCTCACAATCAAATGTAGACCGCATTATCTACCAAGAGAATTCTCTTCGATTATAATCACAGCCGTATATATCCCCCCCAAGCAGACACATCGATGGCTCTGAACGAACTTTATTTAACTCTCTGCAAACTGGAAACAATTTATCCGGAGGCTGCATTCATTGTAGCTGGGGATTTTAACAAGGCTAATCTGAAAACAAGACTCCCCAAATTTTATCAGCATATCGATTGCGCAACCAGGGGAGGAAAGACCTTGGACCATTGTTACTCTAACTTCCGCGACGCATATAAGGCCCTGCCCCGCCCCCCTTTCGGAAAAGCTGACCACGACTCCATTTTGTTGATCCCTGCCTACAGACAGAAACTAAAACAAGAGGCTCCCACGCTGAGGTCTGTCCAACGCTGGTCCGACCAAGCTGACTCCACACTCCAAGACTGCTTCCATCACGTGGACTGGGAGATGTTTCGTATTGCGTCAGATAACAACATTGACGAATACGCTGATTCGGTGTGCGAGTTCATTAGAACGTGCGTTGAAGATGTCGTTCCCATAGCAACGATTAAAACATTCCCTAACCAGAAACCGTGGATTGATGGCAGCATTCGTGTGAAACTGAAAGCACGAACCACTGCTTTTAATCAGGGCAAGGTGTCTGGTAACATGACCGAATACAAACAGTGCAGCTATTCCCTCCGCAAGGCTATCAAACAAGCTAAGCGCCAGTACAGAGACAAAGTAGAATCTCAATTCAACGGCTCAGACACAAGAGGCATGTGGCAGGGTCTACAGTCAATCACGGACTACAGGAAGAAACCCAGCCAAGTCACGGACCAGGATGTCTTGCTCCCAGGCAGACTAAATAACTTTTTTGCCCGCTTTGAGGACAATACAGTGCCACTGACACGGCCTGCAACGAAAACATGCGGTCTCTCCTTCACTGCAGCCGAGGTGAGTAAGACATTTAAACGTGTTAACCCTCGCAAGGCTGCAGGCCCAGATGGCATCCCCAGCCGCGCCCTCAGAGCATGCGCAGACCAGCTGGCCGGTGTGTTTACGGACATATTCAATCAATCCCTATACCAGTCTTCTGTTCCCACATGCTTCAAGAGGGCCACCATTGTTCCTGTTCCCAAGAAAGCTAAGGTAACTGAGCTAAATGACTACCGCCCCGTAGCACTCACATCCGTCATCATGAAGTGCTTTGAGAGACTAGTCAAGGACCATATCACCTCCACCCTACCTGACACCCTAGACCCACTCCAATTTGCTTACCGCCCAAATAGGTCCACAGACGATGCAATCTCAACCACACTGCACACTGCCCTAACCCATCTGGACAAGAGGAATACCTATGTGAGAATGCTGTTCATCGACTACAGCTCGGCATTCAACACCATAGTACCCTCCAAGCTCGTCATCAAGCTCGAGACCCTGGGTCTCGACCCCGCCCTGTGCAACTGGGTACTGGACTTCCTGACGGGCCGCTCCCAGGTGGTGAGGGTAGGCAACAACATCTCCTCCCCGCTGATCCTCAACACTGGGGCCCCACAAGGTTGCGTTCTGAGCCCTCTCCTGTACTCCCTGTTCATCCACGACTGCGTGGCCACGCACGCCTCCAACTCAATCATCAAGTTTGCGGACGACACAACAGTGGTAGGCTTGATTACCAACAACGATGAGACGGCCTACAGGGAGGAGGTGAGGGCCCTCGGAGTGTGGTGTCAGGAAAACAACCTCACACTCAACGTCAACAAAACTAAGGAGATGATTGTGGACTTCAGGAAACAGCAGAGGGAACACCCCCCTATCCACATCGATGGAACAGTAGTGGAGAGGGTAGCAAGTTTTAAGTTCCTCGGCATACACATCACAGACAAACTGAATTGGTCCACTCACACAGACAGCATCGTGAAGAAGGCGCAGCAGCGCCTCTTCAACCTCAGGAGGCTGAAGAAATTCGGCTTGTCACCAAAAGCACTCACAAACTTCTACAGATGCACAATCGAGAGCATCCTGGCGGGCTGTATCACCGCCTGGTATGGCAACTGCACCGCCCTCAACCGTAAGGCTCTCCAGAGGGTAGTGAGGTCTGCACAACGCATCACCGGGGGCAAACTACCTGCCCTCCAGGACACCTACACCACCCGATGTCACAGGAAGGCCATAAAGATCATCAAGGACATCAACCACCCGAGCCACTGCCTGTTCACCCCGCTATCATCCAGAAGGCGAGGTCAGTACAGGTGCATCAAAGCTGGGACCGAGAGACTGAAAAACAGCTTCTATCTCAAGGCCATCAGACTGTTAAACAGCCACCACTAACACTGAGTGGCTGCTGCCAACACACTGACACTGACTCAACTCCAGCCACTTTAATAATGGGAATTGATGGGAAATGATGTAAATATATCACTAGCCACTTTAAACAATGCTACCTTATATAAATGTTACTTACCCTACATTATTCATCTCATATGCATACGTATATACTGTACTCTATATCATCGACGGTATCCTTATGTAATACATGTATCACTAGCCACTTTATACTATACTATGCCACTTTGTTTACATACTCATCTCATTTGTACATACTGTACCCGATACCATCTACTGTATCTTGCCTATGCTGCTCTGTACCATCACTCATTCATACATCCTTATGTACATATTCTTTATCCCCTTACACTGTGTACAAGACAGTAGTTTTGGAATTGTTAGTTAGATTACTTGTTATTACTGCATTGTCGGAACTAGAAGCACAAGCATTTCGCTACACTCGCATTAACATCTGCTAACCATGTGTATGTGACAAATAAAATTTGATTTGATAGGAGGAGGTGTATAATGTATAAGGAGGCTGTGTATAAGGAGGAGGTGTATAACATACATTTGACCTGGTCAAATTTCACCTGGTCACATACAGTTGATGTGTTGTGCATTGAAGTCCACAAGCGAAGGGAAAAGGTGAGAAGAAGAGAGTGGATAGATGTGACAAGGAATACAATGTGGCTGAAAGTGAGCTGTGTTTACGTGTGATCAGGGGTATATTCATTTTGCAAATTCTGCTGAAAAACTTTTCTAAAATGGAAGCAAACGGAACAAAACGGGGATAAACATATCTGAATTTGTCTGTCACCTCAATTTCTCTCTACCTGTGTGCACCTACATTGTAAACTTTCATTCACAGGCTAGGTTGTAGCAGCCTCATGATGGGCATAGGGAAGTCAAGTATCATGTTCTAGCTTGCAGAGAAAGTGCTATTGTTGGGCAGAAATTGGTTTATGTTCAGTACATATATCCGAGACCATTACATCGCTGGGGGATGTGGATCACAGTAGAGGGAACTGTGTGTGTGTGTGTGTGTGTGTGTGTGTGTGTGTGTGTGTGTGTGTGTGTGTTATTGTGAGCGTGTGTGTATCCACAGTAGCAGTGCAAAAATATTAAGGGCAGTCTTCATGGTTTTCAATGTCTCTTGTTGGTGTTCCCTGTGGAATAAGTGATATAAACATTGTTCCACAGACAGAAAGACACACTTCCTAAGTGACATACGCTTATACCTCAGAAAAAGAGACAATTTTAGTGAGGCACAGAAACCAGCAAGGTTGCACCAGTTTCAAGGTGACATCCAACGTCTGTCCAGGTCCTCAAGACATAGGGAATCGACATCAAAACCGGTCACTAGGGGCAATGGTGAGCGATATTACCATCAAGTAGACTCTCGGCTTGCTAGGGCGTCGTGGATGGAGATGGCAGATGGGCGTAAGCCGCAAACTCCTGCTCTGAGGCTTTTGGGATCAATCGAGTGCTAGTTTTAAGCCTTTCCAAACCTTTAACATTAACAAATGAATACCTAAACTTATCTGTTTAAAATGTATGTTTATCTTCCCAGTGGACAAATGTTGGATCCTGGAATCAATTTAAATGTTTGTGAGATCTGATTGCAGAGAAGAGCCAATACTCTGAGCTGTAAAAACTGTTTCAAGGACAGCTTTTTTCCATCTACATAACATTGCAAAAATGAGAAACTTTCTGGACAAAAATGATGCAGAAAAATGAATCCATGATTTTGCCACTTCTAGGTTAGACTACTGCAATGCTCGGCTACCCGGATAAAGCACTAAATTAACTTCAGTTAGTGCTAAACACGTCTGCTAGAATCTTGACTAGAACCAAAAATGTTATCATGTTACTCCAGTGCTAGCCTCCCTACACTGGCTTCCTGTGAAGGCAAGGGCTGATTTCAAGGTTTTACTGCTAACCTACAAAGCATTACATGGGCTTGCTCCACCTATCTTTCCGATTTGGTCCTGCAGTACATACCTACACATACGCTACGGTCACAAGACGCAGGCCTCCTAATTGTCCCTAGAATTTCTAAGCAAACAGCTGGAGGCAGGGCTTTCTCCTATAGAGCTCCATTTTTATGGAATGGTCTGCCTACCCATGTGAGAGACGCGGACTCGGTCTCAACCTTTAAGTCTTTATTGAAGACTCACCTCTTCAGTAGGTCCTATGACTGAGTGTAGTCTGGCCCAAGAGTGTGATGGTGAACGGAAAAGCACTGGAGCAACGAACCGCACTTGCTGCCTGGCAAGTTCCCCTCTCTCCACTGGGATTCTTTGCCTCTAACCCTATTACAGGGTTGGCGCCCCCCCTTGGGTTGTGCCGTGTTGGAGATCTTTGTGGGCTATACTCGGCCTTGTCTCCGGATGTTAAATTGGTGGATGAAGATATCCCTCTAGTGGTGTGGGGACTGTGCTTTGGCAAAGTGGGTGGGGTTTATATCCTGCCAGTTTGGCTCTGTCCGGTAGTATTGTTGGATGGGGCCACAGTGTCTTCTGACCCCTTCTGTCTCAGCCTCCAGTATTTATGTGCAGTAGTTTATGTGTCGGGGGGCTAGGGTCAGTCTGTTATATCTGGAGTACTTATCCTGTCTTATCCGGTGTCCTGTGTGATTTTAAGTATGCTCTCTCTAATTCTTTCTTTCTTTCTCTCTTTCTCTCTTTCTTTCTTTCTCTCTCACGGAGGACCTGAGCCCTAGGACCATGTCTCAGGACTACCTGTCTGATGACTCCTTGCTGTCCCCAGTCCACCTGGCCGTGCTGCTGCTCCAGTTTCAACTGTTCTGCCTGCGGCTATGGAACCCTGACCTGTTCACCTGATATGCTACCTGTCCCAGACCTGCTTTTTTCAACTCTCTATAGAGACAGCAGGAGCGGTAGAGATACTCTGAATGATCGACTATGAAAAGCCACCTGACATTACTCCTGAGGTGCTGACTTGCTGCACCCTCGACAACCACTGTGATTATTATTATTTGACGCTGCTGGCCATCTATCAACATTTGAACATCTTGGCCATGTTCTGTTATAATCTCCACCCGGCATAACCAGAAGAGGACTGGCCACCCCTCATAGCCTGGTTCCTCATAGCCTGGTTCTGGCCTTTCTAGGTAGTTTTTCCTATCCACCATGCTTCTGCACCTGCATTGCTTGCTGTTTGGGGGTTTAGGCTGGGTTTCTTTACAGCACTTTGATATATCATCTGATGTAAGAAGGGCTTTATAAATATATTTGATTAATTGATTGATTGATTGTAAAGTACTGCCTGCATGGTGCTCTGACAGATCCCGTATCCCCTTTAAGTAATGTGTGTGACACATCGGGAACAGAAGTGTGTGTGCGTGTTGGGAGGAGGTGATTTAATTAAGTCAGATAAACCACACAGGGAGGAGTGGACAAGCACTGCTGGATAAATCACTCATCACAACACAAACAGCAGAGGCATCTGAAGTGGACAGACTGGAGAGGTGGGTTGGCCTCTCCAGTCCAGTTCTAAATTGGTTTAGGACCTATTAAACTGGTCAATTGTTTTTTTTGTCACCGTTGGTGAACATAGCTCAGAGAAAATAGATATCACATTTGGCATTCCACAAGGTTCGATTTTTGTGTCCGTTACTGTTAGCCTGTTAGATCTCTAGGGGCGCTATTTCATTTTTGGATAAAAAACGTTCCCGTTTTAAGCGCAATATTTTGTCACGAAAAGATGCTCGACTATGCATAGTCTTGACTACTAGTTTTGGAAAGAAAACACTCTGAAGTTTCAGAATCTGCAAAGATTTTGTCTGTAAGTGCCCCAGAACTCATTCTACAGGCGAAACCAAGATGATGCATCAACCAGGAAATTAGCAGAATTTCTGAAGCTCTGTTTTCCATTGTCTCCTTATATGGCTGTGATTGCGCAAGGAATGAGCCTACACTTTCTGTCGTTCGCCCAAGGTCTTAGCAGCATTGTGACGTATTTGTAGGCATATCATTGGAAGATTGACCATAAGAGACTACATTTTCCAAGTGTCCGCCTGGTGTCCTGCGTGGAATTCGGTGCGCAATTGCCAGCTGCTTGTACTTTTCCATTTGATATAGGGGAGAAACCATGTGTCCAAGAACGATATATCAATGAAGAGATATGTGAAAAACACCTTGATGATTGATTCTAAACAACGTTTGCCATGTTTTCAGTCGATATTATGGAGTTAATTTGGAAAAAAGTTCGCGTTTTGAGGACTGAATTTTCGGGGTTTTTTGGTAGCCAAATGTGATGTATAAAACGGAGCTATTTCTAATACACAAAGAATCTTTTTGGAAAAACTGAGCATCTGCCATCTAACTGAGAGTATCCTCATTGAAAACATCAGAAGTTCTTCAAAGGTAAATGATTTTATTTGAAGGCTTTTATGTTTTTGTTGAAATGTTGCCTGCTGGATGCTAACGCTAATGCTAACGCTAAATGCTACGCTAGCTAGCTACTTTTACACAAATTATTGTTTTCCTATGGTTGAGAAGCATATTTTGGAAATCTGAGATGACAGTGTTGTTTACAAAAGGCTAAGCTTGCGAGATGGCATATTTATTTCATTTCATTTGCGATTTTCATGAATAGTTAACGTTGCGTTATGGTAATGAGCTTGAGGCTGTAGTCACGATACCGGATCTGGGTTTGGGAGATCAGAGAGGTTAAGTTTATATATGTACTGCTTGGTAGCATTATCATGAAGCAGAGCATTGATTTTCACTGCAATGCAGACAATACACAACTTTACATTTCTGTGTCACCAGAGGATTTTAGCTCCACGGATAAATTATTAGACTGTATTGGTGATTTAAATACTTGGATGGCTCACCACTTCCTCAATCAAAGTAAATACATATTATTGGAGCTAAAGCACAGAGAGAGAATTTTGTAGCACATGTTTTATTCACTGGCAATAAAGATAAAACACCAGTGTCATGGCATTGAATATCATTAAATGTGAAGACTGTATATTATCAAATAAATTCTCTGTGTAATTTAATTAAGCAATTAAACTAATCATGTAACTTGAATTAACTAGGAAGTTGGGGGACAAAAGGAACATCTTGTTTATATAGTTTAAATTTCCTGAATATAACTCTTCAGATACTTTCATATCTTATCGATTACAGTCCTTTAGTCATGTATTATTACCTCATCAGTCATATTCTGAATGTCGCAAACCCTTGGATATCTGCATGAACCCTAACATAGATCATGAATCAGCGATATACAAATTGGCTTAAAGATAAACTTCTCCTTAATGCAACCGCTGTGTCAGATTTCAAAAAAGCTTTACGGCGAAAGCAGACCATGCTATAATCTGAGTACAGTGCTCGGCCACCAAAACAAGCCAGTCAACAAAAGTCAGAAATAGCGTTATAAAAAAATTCACTTACCTTTGATGATCTTCATCGGAATGCACTCCAAGAAATCCCAGATCCACATTAAATGTTTGTTTTGTTTGATAAAGTCCATATTTGGGTTGGCGCCCCCCACTTGGGTTGTGCGTGGCGGAGATCTTTGTGGGCTATACTCAGCCTTGTCTCAGGATGGTAAGTTGGTGGTTGAAGATATCCCTCTAGTGGTGTGGGGGCTGTGCTTTGGCAAAGTGGGTGGGGTTATATCCTTCCTGTTTGGCCCTGTCCGGGGTGTCCTCGGATGGGGCCACAGTGTCTCCTGACCCCTCCTGTCTCAGCCTCCAGTATTTATGCTGCAGTAATTAATGTGTCGGGGGACTAGGGTCAGTTTGTTATATCTGGAGTACTTCTCCTGTCCTATTCGGTGTCCTGTGTGAATTTAAGTGTGCTCTCTCTAATTCTCTCTTTCTTTCTCTCTTTCTTTCTCTCTCTCGGAGGACCTGAGCCCTAGGACCATGCTTCAGGACTACCTGACATGATGACTCCTTGCTGTCCCCAGTCCACCTGGCCCTGCTGCTGCTCCAGTTTCAACTGTTCTGTAGGTTTCTTCCTAGGTTTTGGCCTTTCTAGGGAGTTTTTCCTAGCCACCGTGCTTCTACACCTGCATTGCTTGCTGTTTGGGGTTTTAGGCTGGGTTTCTGTACAGCACTTTGAGATATCAGCTGATGTACGAAGGGCTATATAAATACATTTGATTTTGATTTGATTTGATATTTATGTCCAAATACCTCGTTTTTTCCCGCACGTTTAGTTCACTAATCCAAATGCACAAGGGGCGAGCACAAAGACCAGACGAAAAGTCAAAAAAGTTCCATTACAGTTCGTAGAAACATGTCAAACGATGTATATAATCAATCTTTAGGATGTTTTTAGCATAAATCTTCAATAATATTCCAACCGGACAATTCTGTTGTCATTAGAAAGGAAAGGGAACTCCTAGCTTTCAGCTGAGCCACCTACTGTGAGTGGTCTTATTCTCTCCCCTTTCACAATAGAAGCCTGAAACAAATTTCTAAAGACTGTTAGAAAGTCTTAGGAAGTGCAATCTGACCAAATTTACACTGTATATTGGATAGACAATCACTTGAAAAACTACAAACCTCAGATTTCCCACTTCCTGATTGGATTTTTCTCAGGTTTTCGCCTGCCGTATGAGTTACGTTATACTCACAGACATAATTCAAACAGTTTTAGAACCTTCAGAGAGTTTTCTATCCAAATCTACTAATAATATGCATATCCTAATTTCTGGGTAGCAGGCAGTTTACTCCGGGTCATGCTTTTCATCCGGACGTGAAAATGCTGCCCCCTAGCCCAAAGAGGTTAATTGTTTATTTATTAACTAACTTAATCAATCACAGAATTGCATAAACACACACACACAATAGGTCATACATTGGTTACTGATATGATAGAAAAGTCCCTAGGGGGCTAAGCCGATATGACGTCTTGGTAGACAAAGGAAAGTGGTGGGGACAGTTCAGAGCGGGAAACTCAGAGAGTTTACACTACACTACACTCATAGAAATTGCTAATACTTTGAACATGAACAACCACTATTTCGAAAATAAATTGCAGTTTACATATTTCCAATTGTATATTTTGGCTGTCCCTCTCTGCGATCACTCGTCCGTCTGCTGGATAGTCAGTCAAAAGAAAGCCTCTGGCCTCCCGGGTGGCGCAGTGGTTAATGGCGCTGTACTGCAGCGCCAGCTGTGCCATCAGAGTCCCTGGGTTCGCGCCCAGGCTCTGTCATAACCGGCTGCGACCGGGAGGTCAGTGGGGCGACGCACACTTGGCCTAGCGTCATCCGGGTTAGGGAGGGCTTGGTTGGTAGGGGTGTCCTTGTCTCATCGCGCACCAGCGACTCCTGTGGCGGGCCGGGTGCAGTGCGCGCTAACCAAGGTGGCCAGGTACACGGTGTTTCCTCTGACACATTGGTGCGGCTGGCTTCCGGGTTGGATGTGCGCTGTGTTAAGAAGCAGTGCGGCTTGGTTGGGTTGTGTATTGGAGGACGCATGACTTTCAACCTTCGTCTCTCCCGAGCCCGTACGGGAGTTGTAGCAATGAGACAAGATAGTAGCTACTACAACAATTGGATACCACGAAATTGGGGAGAAAAAGGGGTAAAATTCAACAACAAAAAAAAGTCCACCAGAGATCAAAGTCCGTCGCAGTTGTTATAATGGATATTTCAGAGTATCATTCGGAAATGTTCATAGATTGTATGCAAACAGCTGTAGCCTGAATAATTGTTCTTTAATCGGTAGATTTGTTAGCCATTCCAACGTGGGGACCTTGTCAATAATTTCAACAGCTCCTTATTTTCTGGTCTAATGTACAATTTGGTGGCTTTTATACTACGACGCCGATGTAAATTTCCATACTCACGGGGTGTGGCCACTGATAAGTTAAAACTTAATATGAAATCCTATTCTCTCATTTAGAAGGCTCGCATAGCATTTAATCTTTTCAAAAGTATTCCTATACTCAATCATTTATTTGATCCAACATTCAGATGCAAACCCCATAATTGAGAAGTGTATACAAGCAAATAACCAGTATGTATGTCTCCTGTCCTTCATGACGTCACCAAATTAAACAAACTTTACACGATTGTCCCTTAAGTGTCCACGGACCATTCCCACTTTCTCAAAATTATAAATATTGTTTAATTCTCCAATTTTGTGGATTAGGAGTTTTGTCAAGAAGAATGTCTTTGTTCTCCATAGGCTCTCTCCCTCAATACTGAGAGTTTCTACCAGGAATTTATGACCGTTGTTGGGAGAGAGAGTGAGAGAGGGTGGGGAGCCACAATATACACCCATGTCGTGACACCAGATTCTGAAATCAATTTCCAATCACACTGTCACGATCGTCGTAAGGAGCGGACCAAAATGCAGCGTGGTATGTGTTCATGATGATTTTAATAATTAAAGAAAGCACTGAATACAAACTAAACAAAACAATAAACGAATAACGACCGTGAATCTATAATGAGAACTGTGCTGACACAAGCGACTAACATAGACAATCACCCACAAACACACAGTGAAACCCAGGCTACCTAAGTATGATTCTCAATCAGAGACAACTAATGACACCTGTTTCTGATTGAGAACCATACTAGGCCGAAACATAGAAATCCCAAAATAATAGAAAAACAAACATAGACTGCCCACCCCAACTCACGCCCTGATCATACTAAATAACGACAAAAAAAAGGAAATAAAAGGTCAGAACGTGACAGTACCCCCCCCCCCCCCCACCCCCCAAAGGTGCGGACTCCAACCGCAAACCTGAACCTATAGGGGAGGGTCTGGGTGGGCGTCTGTCCGCGGTGGCGGCTCTGGCGCGGGACGTGGACCCCACTTCAACACAGTCTTTCTCCGCCTCATTGTCCGCCTCCGTGGCATCCTAAACACGGCGACCATCGCCGCCGACCTCGGACTGGGGACCCTAGAAATGGGTCCCGAATGGACAGGAGATTCCGGCAGCGCCGGGGTGAAGGATGACTCCGGCAGCGCCGGACAGGCGGGAGCTTCCGGCAGCGCCGGACAAGTGGGAGACTCCGGCAGCGCCGGACAGGCGGGTGGCTCCGGCTGCGCCGGACTGAGGGGCTCTGGCGCCTCTGGACTGAGGGGCTCTGGCGCCTCTGGACTGAGGGGCTCTGGATAGACAGGCGCACTGGAGTTCTTGAGCACCGAGCCTGCCCAACCTTACCTGGTTGAATGCTCCCGGTCGCCCTGCAAGTGCGGCGAGGTGGAATAGCCCGCACTGGGCTGTGCTGGCGAACCGGGGACACCATGTGCAGGGCTGGTGCCATGTACGCCGGCCCAAGGAGACGCACTGGAGACCAGATGCGTAGACACGGCTTCATGGCACCTGGCTCGATGCCCACTCTAGCCCGGCCGATGCGAGGAGCTGGTATGTTCCGCACCGGGCTATGCACCCGCACTGGGGACACCGTGCGTTCCACAGCATAACACGGTGCCTGCCCGGTCTCTCTCGGTAAGCACAGGAAGTTGGCGCAGGTCTCCTACCTTGCTTCGCCACACTTCCTGTGTGCCACCCCCCAATACATTTTTGGGGCTGACTCTCGGGCTTCCATCCGCGCCGCCGTGCTGCATCCTCATACCAGCGCCTCTCCGCCTTCACTGCCTCCAGCTCTTCTTTGGGGCGGCGATATTCTCCTGGCTGTGCCCAGGGTCCTTTACCGTCCAACTTGTCCTCCCATGTCCATTCCTCCTTGCGCTGCTCCTGCTGCCGCTGCCTGTCACCACGCCGCTTGGTCCTGTTGTGGTGGGTGATTCTGTCACGGTCTTGGCGAGAAGGATCGGAAGACCAAAATGCAGCGTTGTATGTGTTCATAGAAATCCCAAAATCATAGAAAAATAAACATAGACTGCCCACCCCAACTCACGCCCTGACCATACTAAATAATGACAAAACAAAGGAAATAAAGGTCAGAACGTGACACACACATTAGGAATGTGACCATGGTAGCTTTTTAATCACCCGGGGAACATTGCTAAAGTGCTGAAGTTTCTTTCTCAGGCTGATACAGAAAGACTCAATCCATGCTTTTAGTACAAGCAGGCTCGACTACTGCAATGCTCTCCTGTGTGTCTACCCAAGAAAGCTGCAAAACATACAGAATGCTGCAGAAAGGATACTGCCCAAAACCAGATGGAGAGCACACATTAAAACCAGATGGAGAGCATACATTAAAACCAGATGGAGAGCACACATTAAAACCAGATGGAGAACACACATTAAAACCAGATGCAGAGCACACATTAAAACTGGTGTAAAGTCTGCACTGCCTGTTAGTTTCATAATTCATTTTAAGATTCTTCAATAGGTTTTTAAAATCAATTCAAGATTGTGCACCCCAATACATGTCAGACCATCTTTTAAGTTATGTAACCAGTAGGTCTCTCAGGTGCTCTGGCATTGGCCTTTTAACTATCCCAAAGCCTAGGGCCAAGAGGCATGGAGAGGAAGCCTTAAGTTACTATGCCTCCAACCTCCGGAATAGCCTACCAGAGAACCTGAGAGGGGCCGAAAACTGTGGACATATTTAAGAGATTTTAAAACACACCTGTTTAGCTCTGCTTTTCCTTAAGGTGCTGTTCAGTCATTCAGTTTTTTATTAATTTATGTTTGTTGTGTAGTTAATATTTCTGAAGGCCAGCATCCCAGAGTCGCCTCTTCATTGTTGACGTTGAGACTGGTGTTTTGTGGATACTATTTAATGAATCTGCCAGTTGAGGACTTGTGAGGTGTCTGTTTCTCAAACCAGACACTCTAATGTACTTTTCCTCTTGCTCAGGGCACCAGGGCGTCCTACTCCTCTTTCTAATCTGGTTAGAGACAGTTTGCGGTGTTCAGTGAAGGGAGTAGTACACAGCATTGTACGAGATCTTCAGTTTCTTGGCAATTCTCGCATGGAATAGTCTTTATTGGCCATTTTGAGCCTGTAATCGAACCCACAAATGCTGATGCTCCAGATACTCAACTAGTCTATAGAAGGCCAGTTTTATTGCTTCTTTAATTAGAACAACAGTTTTCATCTGTGCTAACATTTTTGCAAAAGGGTTTTCAAATGATCAGTTAGCCTTTTAAAATGATAAACTTGGATTAGCTAACACAACGTGCCATTGGAACACAGGAGTGATGGTTGCTGATAATGGGCCACTGTAAGCCTATGTAGATATTCCATTAAAAAAATTGCTTTTCTTTCAAAAACAAGGACATTTCTAAGTGACACCAAACTTTTGAACGGTAGTGTACATACATACATACAATATGAGCCTACAGTAGAAACGACAACACGATATACAGAAAATAAGGAACTTACTTTGATAGGAACGCACAGATGTCCAAAGTTATTATTTGTAAGGAAAACAACAAGGAAGGCAGAGCGAGTGCCAGCAATAAAATGTTTCAAATTCTTGCAAGACTGAGCAGATATATACAGTATATACTTGATCTGCACAAACATGAGTGAAGTTTGGTGGGTTCTCCTTGAAGAGAGATGTTTATCAGTAAAGCCTCAAAAATAAATTGTCCACAACACTGAATGTGAATTAATGAGGAGGTGGAAAACACCTTAATTCAAACTGTTGTTAGAAAATACAACTTGTTAGAAAATAATTAGAAATTGACAAGTTGAAACATAGCCTGTAGATACTTAGCAGGCAGGGCGTGTTAACTGTCCTGTTGCGTAATACTCCCATTTTGGAACAGTGAGTGTATTCTGACATCACATTCATAAAAAAACTCACGCTGTTAGAGATATTTGGAACTCACATGTGAAAAGGTTAAGTGTAGTGTGTGTGTGTGTTTGTATGTGTGTTTGTTTGTAAATGCAAACACAGACATACACGCATGTACACATGCACACATGAGGACACACATGCACACACACACATGCACACACAAATACACACACACAGTCACAGTGTTAGGCCAACTCAGGTCATACCTGCCACACTCTCTTTCGTCTCCCAAGGTACACCTTCACACACCTTCACACACACACACACACACACACCCTCCCTAGAGATATAAACACCCTGAGTAAAAATCTTTCATCACACACCCAGTGAGAGAAGTTATTTCAGCCACAGAAGGGGAACAACAGTCTAGGAAATTGATTTTGATTTGAAAGTGACAGCAAATAATTGAGTTTAGAACCCGACTCTGAATCTAAATCATGTTTTTCATTTCCAACCTGCAACAACCCCTCACAGTCTCACTGCAAAATCCGACGTGTGTCCATGTTTCTCCAAACGTCAAAGTAAACGGCTGCATATCTATTTATATCTATTTTCATAGGTAAGTAGGTTTATATGAGAGGCCTGATACACACACGTACCGGCAAGCGCACGCTCACACACACACAGACACAGACACAGACACACGCTCACACACACACACAGACACAGACACAGTCACAGACACAGTCACAGACACAGACACAGTCACAGACACAGACACAGGCACAGTCACAGACACAAACACAGTCACATACACAGACACAGACACAGTCACATGCTCGCACACACACAGACACAGACACAGTCACGTACACAGACGCAGAAACAGACACAGTCACTCACGTACACACACACAGACACAGACACAGTCACGTACACAGACGCAGAAACAGACACAGTCACGTACACAGAAACAGTCACAGTCACGTACACAGACACAGTAACAGACACAGTAACAGACACAGTAACAGACGCAGAAACAGACACAGTAACAGACACACGCCCGTACACAGACATATAGAAACGTAGAGTGCTGTCTCTCAACAAGTCTTGAACACTAATTGAAAACATTTGGCACTTAGCAAAACAAAAACTTTTAACAAACATAAACATAAATGTAACTTTTTAATTATTCAATGTCATACAGTTGACAGCTATTGAAATGGAGTTTCCAGTTACACCAGATTAATATGTAAATAAGGTTTCTAAGTGACAGCATGGACACTTGCTTCTTCCTGGACAAAATAAGACTGTCAAACAAAACTATTTCTGCTGCTGAATAAACTCTGACTGTAGAGTTTGCCTTTTCTGTGTGTGCGTACGTGTGTGTCTGCTTGTAATAGGTGTGTGTGTGTGTGTGTATGAGTGTGTGTGTAATTTCCTTTGAGCCTGGTGTCTAACCTAACCCACCCAAAGACTCTGACATTGACTTCATATGCTCACGTTATTTTTGGAAGGGATGTCATGTCTACAAATATGACAGTTGTTAAAAGCTTTTTCAGACAAACCCACCTCAGCCATCCGGTATAATCATAACAATAATACTCTCCTTAAAAGCTTGAACAGACCTATAGTCTTACAGGATGAAAGGTGAGGCGGAAGGATCATTTAGATTTCTGCAGACAAAACCACTTTGTAACCACCCGTCATCCTTTTGATGTTTGATTTGTCCTCCAACACACACGTATAGAGACAACACACACACACACTCACACACACACTCAGAGACAACACACACATACACACACACAGAGACAACACACACACACAAACACACTCAACACTTGATACCAAGAGATCATGATAATATCTGACCATCGGATGTCAAGAGGGTGTTTCTGTTCGGTTCATCCATACAAGGCCATGAAAGGGATACGGGACAGACAGACGGACAGAGAGAAAGAAGTGACAGATTGGAATACCGCTCTGGAGAAAGCAGATATTCCTCTGCACTTTGTCACATCAATTAGGAACTCTACCCCCAAGACCGGGATTATGAGGCCTGTAGTGTGATAGACAGGTCAAAGCCAAGATGGGTATCACACACGCATGCCTGCAAACACAAACACACACAAACACTCTGACTCACTTCTCCTCTGCACTGTAATAGTCACATTTCGGGATTATAAAATTCCCTTGCTTTCCCCTGGAGGTGAAGAGGAAGACAATCGCTCCGTCTTCGGCCAGGTCTTCGGCCAGGTCTTCGGCCAGGTCTTCGGCCTGGTCATCCATGATTCAAGTCAGCATTGAATGTCCATCCATGTCTGAGGATGTCGGGACATGACATTGAAACCTGCCACTAGGGGCAACAGCGAGCACTGTTACCTTGTGGATAGGTGTTGTGTGGCGGATGGGCACAAACATAGCCTTAAAACAAAAATATCAAAAACAACTTTCTATCGCTGGATTCAAACATGCAACCTTAAGAACCAGAGGCAGATGCTTACGCCCATCCACCATCCCCATCCACAAAGTCCTAGCAAAACTGAAACCTACTTGAAGGTAACACTGTTGCCCCTAGTGGCCGGTTTCCACTGCATCTCCTGACATCCTCAGACGTGGATGGACATCGAATACTGACTTGTATCACGGGTGACCTGCAAGTTGAGGTGTGTGTGTGCAAGTGTGTGACTGTGCGTTCGTGATTGAAAGCTAGTAAATAGATCAGCTTTACTCGTGCCTCTCTCCAGCTCACCAAGGCATTGATTAATACATGTTACTGCTGCTGCTGGGAGCAACACACATCTGATATATTCCCATGTTGTGTTTCAGTCAGGAGGAATGGTTCCTTCACTGAGTGTCTGAGTCCTTGAAGACCTTATCAGTAAGAAGGAAGTGGAGTTTCTCACTCACTCCTCTCTCTCCCCTTCTCTCTCTTCCTCTCTCTCTCTCTTTCTCCTCTCTCTCTCTCTCTCTCTCTCTCTCTCTCTCTCTCTCTCGCTCTCTCTCTCTCTCTCTCTCATTTAAGAATAAATTTAGTTGGCAAACAGAGCTCAGGACCCAGAGCTTTGCTGAGAGGGCTCAGGACCCAGAGTTGAACTGAGAGGGCTCAGGGGCCAGAGCTGAACTGAGAGGGCTCAGGGGCCAGAGCTGAACTGAGAGGGCTCAGGACCCAGAGCTGAATTGAGAGGGCTCAGGGCCCAGAGCTGAACTCAGAGGGCTCAGGACCCAG
The DNA here is from genome assembly GCF_057628025.1 of Oncorhynchus mykiss. Classification (NCBI taxonomy): domain Eukaryota; kingdom Metazoa; phylum Chordata; class Actinopteri; order Salmoniformes; family Salmonidae; genus Oncorhynchus; species Oncorhynchus mykiss. The sequence continues at coordinate 28,744,011 of NC_143035.1, read as the reverse complement.
AGCTGAATTGAGAGGGCTCAGGGCCCAGAGCTGAATTGGAATTGGAATTGATCCTGTGGAGCTGCTGGAAATGTGTGTGTGTGTGTGTGTGTGTGTGTGTGTGTGTGTGTGTGTGTGTGTGTGTGTGTGTGTGTGTGTGTGTGTAGAGAAGGTCTTGCAATAGAATGAGAGTTCCGGAAGGAGAGCGAAATCCAGTGAATTACACATCAAAAGAAGAGAAGAGCAATACTGGAGGGAGAGAGGGATGGAGGGAGAGAGGGATGGATGAAGAGGGATGGATGTAGAGGGATGGAGGGAGAGAGAGATGGAGAGAGGGATGGATGTAGAGGGATGAATGTAAAGGGATGGATGTAGAGGGATGGAGGGAGAGAGAGATAGAGAGAGGTGTGGATGTAGAGGGGTGGATGTAGAGGGATGAAGGGAGAGAGAGATGGAGAGATTGGTGGATGTAGAGGGATGGAGGGAGAGAGAGATGGATAGAGGGATGGATGTAGAGGGATGGAGGGAGAGAGAGGGGGAAAGGGATGGATGTAGAGGGATGGATGGAGAGGGATGGATTTAGAGGGATGGGGGAGAGAGATGGAGAGAGGGGTGGATGTAGAGGGATGGATGTAGAGGAATGGAGGGAGAGAGAGATGGAGAGAGGGATGGATGTAGAGGAATGGAGGGAGAGAGAGATGGAGAGAGGGATGGATGTAGAGAGAGATTAATGTAGAGGGATGGAGGGAGAGAGAGATGGAGAGAGGGATGGATGTAGAGGGATGGAGGGAGAGAGATGTAGAGAGAGATGAATGTAGAGGGATGTATATAGAGAGAGATGGATGGAGGGAGAGAGAGATGGAGAGAGGGATGGATGTAGAGGGATGGATGTAGAGAGAGATGGATGTAGAGGGATGGAGGGAGAGAGAGATGTAGAGAGAGATGGATGTAGAGGGATGGATGTAGAAAGAGATGGATGGAGGGAGAGAGAGAGATGGAGAGAGGGATGGATGTAGAGGGATGGAGGGAGAGAGATGTAGAGAGAGATGAATGTAGAGGGATGGATATAGAGAGAGATGGATGGAGGGAGAGAGAGATGAGAGAGGGATGGATGTAGAGGGGTGGATGTATAGGGATGGAGGGAGAGAGAGGGAGAGAGGGATGGATGTAGAGGGATGGATGTAGAGAGATGGATGTAGAGAGAGATGGAGAGAGGGATGGATGTAGAGAGAGATGGATGTAGAGGGATGGATGTAGAGAGATGGATGTAGAGAGATGGATGTAGAGAGAGATGGATGTAGAGGGATGGATGTAGAGGGATGGATGTAGAGAGAGATGGATGTATAGGGATGGATGTAGAGAGAGATGGATGTAGAGGGATGGATGTGGAGAGAGATGGATGTAGAGGGATGGATGTAGAGAGATGGATGTAGAGAGAGATGGATGTAGAGAGGGACGGGGAAAGAAAGCGAGGGAAGCTACACTAGTTTTTATATTTCTCTGTAGCTGATTTATTTAAGCACCTGATGGCAATGCTTCCAGGGTGAACAGCATTCACTCAGCCAGTCAGACAGTCAGTTACTCAGAGAGGACAACATAACTGTGTTTCCCTCAATACTGTTTTTTCTCACTTTGGTGCTATTTTCACAATTGTGGTGAATTATCTAAACTATTAGTACAAAACTCATAACTGGTAACACCTGCAACACAGGAAGTCTTATTTTCAAAACCTTAAAACTCTGATACTAAATTTGTATGGAGACATCTTTCACCACACAATCATTGATCCAAAATGTACATTTACTGTGAAATAGTATGAGAACATTGATTTATGGCTGTATTCAATCCACATCACAGAAATTCAGGGTTACAGTGTGCTACCTAGAACCTAAAAGGGTTGTCCCCATAGGAGAACCCTTTTTGGTTCCAGGAAGAACTCTTTTGGGTTTCAGGTAGAACCCTTTTGAATTCAATGTAGAACCCTTTACACAGATGGTTCTACATGGATCCCAAAACAGATGGTTCTACAGCCGTGGAACACTTTTCTAAGAGTGTACAGGATGCATTTGTTACCTACAGTACATCTCTGATCTAAACATCAGATTAGAAACAACAAATACTGTGAAGTAATATCATATAATTTTCATCATTATAATATTACATTACAGAAAATATCCTCCTTTATATGTTTGTACTTTACAAACATACATTATCATTACTGTATGTAGTGCAGTGGAAGAATGAGAGAAGGTGAAACTCGCAACTGGTGACTTGCAGGCGCTGAGGCCCAGTGTGATGACTCACTCACAGTTTATGAAAGTGTTTGGATGGCTGTCCATTTGTGGGCTAGCACAGGGGTCAAAAACAATTTATCTGTGGTTTTCTCCGGGGAGGGATGTTCCTACAGAACCCTGGGAGCATGACACGTTGGTGTGAAGTCTGATGCAAATGTGAAATTGACTAAATTAATGTTACTGTGTGAACTAAATTGTCATGTTTGGATTGTTTCAAGAGTTCATAAAGAACTACAAATGTGATGTATTTTATTGTAGAGTATGTTATGTATTATATTGTACAGGAGGTTATGTGTTTTATTGTACAGTAGGTGATATATTTTATTGTACAGTAGGTTATATATTTTATTGTACAGTAGGTGATGTATTTTATTGTACAGTAGGTGATGTATTTTATTGTACAGTAGGTGATATATTTTATTGTACAGTAGGTGATGTATTTTATTGTACAGTAGGTGATGTATTTTATTGTACAGTAGGTGATATATTTTATTGTACAGTAGGTGATGTATTTTATTGTACAGTAGGTGATGTATTTTATTGTACAGTAGGTGATGTATTTTATTGTATTTTATTGTACAGTAGGTGATGTATTTTATTGTACAGTAGGTGATGTATTTTATTGTACAGTAGGTGATGTATTTTATTGTATTTTATTGTACAGGAGGTGATGTATTTTATTGTACAGTAGGTGATGTATTTTATTGTACAGTAGGTGATGTATTTTATTGTACAGTAGGTGATGTATTTTATTGTACAGTAGGTGATATATTTTATTGTACAGTAGGTGATGTATTTTATTGTATTTTATTGTACAGTAGGTGATGTATTTTATTGTACAGTAGGTGATGTATTTTATTGTACAGTAGGTGATGTATTTTATTGTACAGTAGGTGATGTATTTTATTGTACAGTAGGTGATGTATTTTATTGTACAGTAGGTGATGTATTTTATTGCACAGGAGGTTATATATTTTATTGTACAGTAGGTGATGTATTTTATTGTACAGTAGGTGATGTATTTTATTGTACAGTAGGTGATGTATTTTATTGTATTTTATTGTACAGGAGGTGATGTATTTTATTGTACAGTAGGTGATGTATTTTATTGTACAGTAGGTGATGTATTTTATTGTACAGTAGGTGATGTATTTTATTGTACAGTAGGTTATATATTTTATTGTACAGTAGGTGATGTATTTTATTGTACAGTAGGTGATGTATTTTATTGTACAGTAGGTGATGTATTTTATTGTACAGTAGGTGATGTATTTTATTGTACAGTAGGTTATATATTTTATTGTACAGTAGGTGATGTATTTTATTGTACAGTAGGTGATGTATTTTATTGTACAGTAGGTGATGTATTTTATTGCACAGTAGGTGATGTATTTTATTGTACAGTAGGTGATGTATTTTATTGTACAGTAGGTGATGTATTTTATTGTACAGTAGGTGATGTATTTTATTGTACAGTAGGTGATGTATTTTATTGTACAGTAGGTGATGTATTTTATTGTATTTTATTGTACAGGAGGTGATGTATTTTATTGTACAGTAGGTGATGTATTTTATTGTACAGTAGGTGATATATTTTATTGTACAGTAGGTTATATATTTTATTGTACAGTAGGTGATGTATTTTATTGTACAGTAGGTGATGTATTTTATTGTACAGGAGGTGATGTATTTTATTGTACAGTAGGTGATGTATTTTATTGTATTTTATTGTACAGTAGGTGATGTATTTTATTGTACAGTAGGTGATGTATTTTATTGTACAGTAGGTGATGTATTTTATTGTACAGTAGGTGATGTATTTTATTGTACAGTAGGTGATGTATTTTATTGTACAGTAGGTGATGTATTTTATTGTACAGGAGGTTATGTATTTTATTGTACAGTAGGTGATGTATTTTATTGTACAGTAGGTGATGTATTTTATTGTACAGTAGGTGATGTATTTTATTGTACAGGAGGTTATGTATTTTATTGTACAGTAGGTGATGTATTTTATTGTACAGTAGGTGATGTATTTTATTGTACAGTAGGTGATATATTTTATTGTACAGTAGGTGATGTATTTTATTGTACAGGAGGTTATGTATTTTATTGTATTTTATTGTACAGTAGGTGATGTATTTTATTGTACAGTAGGTGATGTATTTTATTGTACAGTAGGTGATGTATTTTATTGTACAGTAGGTGATGTATTTTATTGTACAGGAGGTTATGTATTTTATTGTACAGTAGGTGATGTATTTTATTGTACAGTAGGTGATGTATTTTATTGTACAGTAGGTGATATATTTTATTGTACAGTAGGTGATGTATTTTATTGTACAGGAGGTTATGTATTTTATTGTATTTTATTGTACAGTAGGTGATGTATTTTATTGTATTTTATTGTACAGTAGGTGATGTATTTTATTGTATTTTATTGTACAGTAGGTGATGTATTTTTTTGTATTTTATTGTACAGTAGGTGATGTATTTTATTGTATTTTATTGTACAGTAGGTGATGTATTTTATTGTACAGTAGGTGATGTATTTTATTGTACAGTAGGTGATGTATTTTATTGTACAGTAGGTGATGTATTTTATTGTACAGTAGGTGATGTATTTTATTGTACAGTAGGTGATGTATTTTATTGTATTTTATTGTACAGTAGGTGATGTATTTTATTGTATTTTATTGTACAGGAGGTGATATATTTTATTGTACAGGAGGTGATGTATTTTATTGTACAGGAGGTTATGTATTTTATTGTATTTTATTGTACAGTAGGTGATGTATTTTATTGTACAGTAGGTTATGTATTTTATTGTATTTTATTGTACAGTAGGTGATGTATTTTATTGTACAGTAGGTGATGTATTTTATTGTATTTTATTGTACAGTAGGTGATGTATTTTATTGTATTTTATTGTACAGTAGGTGATGTATTTTATTGTATTTTATTGTACAGTAGGTGATGTATGTTATTGTATTTTATTGTACAGGAGGTGATGTATTTTATTGTACAGTAGGTGATGTATTTTATTGTACAGTAGGTGATGTATTTTATTGTACAGTAGGTGATTTATTTTATTGTATTTTATTGTACAGGAGGTGATATATTTTATTGTACAGGAGGTGATGTATTTTATTGTACAGGAGGTGATGTATTTTATTGTACAGTAGGTGATGTATTTTATTGTACAGTAGGTGATGTATTTTATTGTATTTTATTGTACAGTAGGTGATGTATTTTATTGTACAGTAGGTGATGTATTTTATTGTACAGTAGGTGATGTATTTTATTGTATTTTATTGTACAGTAGGTGATGTATTTTATAGTATTTTATTGTACAGTAGGTGATGTATTTTATTGTATTTTATTGTACAGTAGGTGATGTATTTTATTGTATTTTATTGTACAGGAGGTGATATATTTTATTGTACAGGAGGTGATATATTTTATTGTACAGTAGGTGATGTATTTTATTGTATTTTATTGTACAGGAGGTGATGTATTTTATTGTACAGGAGGTGATATATTTCATTGTACAGTAGGTGATGTATTTTATTGTATTTTATTGTACAGGAGGTGATGTATTTTATTGTATTTTATTGTACAGTAGGTGATGTATTTTATTGTATTTTATTGTACAGTAGGTGATGTATTTTATTGTATTTTATTGTACAGTAGGTGATGTATTTTATTGTATTTTATTGTACAGGAGGTGATATATTTTATTGTACAGGAGGTGATATATTTTATTGTACAGTAGGTGATGTATTTTATTGTATTTTATTGTACAGGAGGTGATGTATTTTATTGTACAGGAGGTGATATATTTCATTGTACAGTAGGTGATGTATTTTATTGTACAGTAGGTGATGTATTTTATTGTATTTTATTGTACAGGAGGTGATATGTTTTATTGTACAGGAGGTGATATATTTTATTGTACAGGAGGTGATGTATTTTATTGTACAGTAGGTGATGTATTTTATTGTACAGTAGGTGATGTATTTTATTGTATTTTATTGTACAGTAGGTGATATATTTTATTGTACAGTAGGTGATGTATTTTATTGTACAGTAGGTGATGTATTTTATTGTATTTTATTGTACAGTAGGTGATGTATTTTATTGTACAGTAGGTGATGTATTTTATTGTATTTTATTGTACAGTAGGTGATGTATTTTATTGTATTTTATTGTACAGGAGGTGATATATATTTTATTGTACAGGAGGTGATATATTTTATTGTACAGGAGGTGATGTATTTTATTGTACAGTAGGTGATGTATTTTATTGTACAGTAGGTGATGTATTTTATTGTACAGTAGGTGATGTATTTTATTGTACAGTAGGTGATGTATTTTATTGTACAGTAGGTGATGTATTTTATTGTACAGTAGGTGATGTATTTTATTGTACAGTAGGTGATGTATTTTATTGTACAGTAGGTGATGTATTTTATTGTATGTATTATATTGTACAGTAGGTGATGTATTTTATTGTATGTATTATATTGTACAGTAGGTTATATATTTTATTGCACAGTAGGTGATATATTTTATTGTACAGTAGGTGATGTATTTTATTGTACAGTAGGTGATGTATTTTATTGTATGTATTTTATTGTACAGTAGGTGATGTATTTTATTGTACAGGAGGTGATGTATTTTATTGTACAGTAGGTGATGTATTTTATTGTACAGTAGGTGATGTATTTTATTGTACAGTAGGTGATGTATTTTATTGTACAGTAGGTGATGTATTTTATTGTATTTTATTGTACAGTAGGTGATGTATTTTATTGTATTTTATTGTACAGTAGGTGATGTATTTTATTGTACAGGAGGTGATGTATTTTATTGTACAGTAGGTGATGTATTTTATTGTACAGTAGGTGATGTATTTTATTGTATGTATTTTATTGTACAGTAGGTGATGTATTTTATTGTATGTATTATATTGTACAGTAGGTGATGTATTTTATTGTACAGGAGGTGATGTATTTTATTGTATGTATTTTATTGTACAGTAGGTGATGTATTTTATTGTATGTATTATATTGTACAGTAGGTGATGTATTTTATTGTATGTATTTTATTGTACAGTAGGTGATGTATTTTATTGTATGTATTATATTGTACAGTAGGTGATATATTTTATTGTACAGGAGGTGATATATTTTATTGTACAGTAGGTGATGTATTTTATTGTACAGTAGGTGATGTATTTTATTGTACAGTAGGTGATGTATTTTATTGCACAGTAGGTGATGTATTTTATTGTACAGTAGGTGATGTATTTTATTGTATTTTATTGTACAGTAGGTGATATATTTTATTGTACAGTAGGTTATGTATTTTATTCTACAGTAGGTGATGTATTTTATTGTACAGGAGGTTATGTATTTTATTGTACAGTAGGTGATGTATTTTATTGTATTTTATTGTACAGGAGGTTATGTATTTTATTGTACAGTAGGTGATGTATTTTATTGTACAGTAGGTGATGTATTTTATTGTACAGTAGGTGATGTATTTTATTGTACAGGAGGTTATATATTTTATTGTACAGGAGGTGATATATTTTATTGTACAGTAGGTGATGTATTTTATTGTACAGGAGGTGATGTATTTTATTGTACAGTAGGTGATATATTTTATTGTACAGTAGGTGATATATTTTATTGTACAGGAGGTTATATATTTTATTGTACAGGAGGTGATATATTTTATTGTACAGTAGGTGATGTATTTTATTGTACAGTAGGTGATGTATTTTATTGTATGTATTTTATTGTACAGTAGGTGATGTATTTTATTGTACAGTAGGTGATGTATTTTATTGTACAGTAGGTGATGTATTTTATTGTATTTTATTGTACAGTAGGTGATGTATTTTATTGTACAGTAGGTGATGTATTTTATTGTACAGTAGGTGATGTATTTTATTGTACAGTAGTTGATGTATTTTATTGTACAGTAGGTGATGTATTTTATTGTATTTTATTGTACAGGAGGTTATATATTTTATTGTACAGTAGGTGATGTATTTTATTGTACAGTAGGTGATGTATTTTATTGTACAGTAGGTGATGTATTTTATTGTACAGTAGGTGATATATTTTATTGTACAGTAGGTGATGTATTTTATTGTACAGTAGGTGATGTATTTTATTGTACAGTAGGTGATATATTTTATTGTACAGTAGGTGATGTATTTTATTGTACAGTAGGTGATGTATTTTATTGTACAGTAGGTGATGTATTTTATTGTACAGTAGGTGATGTATTTTATTGTACAGTAGGTGATATATTTTATTGTACAGTAGGTGATGTATTTTATTGTACAGTAGGTGATGTATTTTATTGTATTTTATTGTACAGTAGGTGATGTATTTTATTGTACAGGAGGTGATGTATTTTATTGTACAGTAGGTGATGTATTTTATTGTACAGTAGGTGACATAGTTAGACACATGTTGATTATAGTCACAGTGAGAGGTGATGTAAAGCTAGCTACCTTGACTAGATCCTCTAGGACTGTTGCATTTATTCACATGATAATGGAGTCAGATTGATACATGGTTTATAATAATGTTCAACATAATTTCTACATAATTTTTTGATGATTTCCACCAAACTACAGTAAATAGTTCTCAAAATCTGCAATAAACAAAGCAGTTTAAAATCTATAGGTTTACCAAACAGTCAATTGAAAATGAGTTTAAAGTTTTTTTTAAACTACCGTTTTGATTATCTGTTTTAAGTTTTGTACAAAGAGTTGTGAAACCAAAAAGCTAGTATAAAACTGTAAAGTGACTAAAGGATGGGTTAGCATGTACTGTTCTGCACTCATACAGTTTGTACAGTTGTCGAAAGATTGCGTTTATTTTAGTCGGAAGTTTACATACACATAGGTTTGAGTCATTAAAACCCTTTCAACCACTGCACAAATTCCTTGTTAACAAACTATAGCTTGGGTCAAGTAGGACATCTACTTAGTGCATGACACAAGTCATTTTCCCAACAATTGTTTACAAACAGAATATTTCACTTATAATTCACTGTATCACAATTCCAGTGGTCAGAAGTTTAGAAACACTAAGTTGATTGTGCCTTTAAACAGCTTCGACAATTTCCCGAAAATTATGTCATTGCTTTAGAAGCTTCTGATAGGCTAATTGACATAATTTGGAAGTGTACCTGTGGATGTATTTCAAGGCCTACCTTCAAACTCAGTGCCTCTTGACATGGGGAAAATCAAAAGAAATCAGCCAAGACCACAGAACATTTTTTTTTACCTCCACAAGTCTGGTTCATCCTTGGGAGCAATTTCCAAATGCCTGAAGGTACCACGTTCATCTGTACAAGCAGTACGCAATAGTACACAAGTATAAACACCATGGGACCACACAGCCATCATACCGCTCAGGAAGGAGATGCATTCTGTCTTCTAGAGATGAACATACTTTGGTGCGAAAAGTGAAAATCACTCCCAGAACGACAGCAAAGGACCTTGTGACGATGATGGAGGAAACAGGTACAAAAGTATTTATATCCACAGTAAACGAGTCCAATATCGAAATAACCTGAAAGGCCGCTCAGCAAGGAAGAAGCCACTGCTCCAAAACCGCCATAAAAAAGCCAGACTACGGTTTGCAACTGCACATGGGGACAAAGATCATACTTTTTGGAGAATTTTCCTCTGGTCTGATGAAACAAAATGGAACTGTTTGGCCATAATGACCATTGTTGTATTTGGAGAAAAAATTGGGAGTCTTGCAAGCCGAAGAAAACCATCCCAACCGTGAAGCACGGGGGTGGCAGCATCATGTTATGGAGGTGCTATGCTGCAGGAGGGACAGGTGCACTTCACAAAATAGATGTCATCATGAGTAGGGAAAATTCCGTGGATACATTGAAGCAACATCTCAAGACATCAGTTAAAGCTTGGTCACAATGGGGTATTCCAAATGGGCAATGACCCCGATCATACTTTCAAAGTTGTGGCAAAATGGCAACAAAGTCAAGGTATTGGAGTGACCATCACAAAGTCCTGTCCTCAATCCCGTAGAAGATTTGTGGGCAGAACTGAAAAAGCGTGAGCGAGCAAGGAGGGCTACAAACCTGACTCAGTTACACCAGCTCTGTCAGGAGGAATGGGACAAAATTCACCCAACTTATTGTGGGAAGCTTGTGGAAGGCTACCCAAAACGTTTGACCCAAGTTAAACAATTCAAAGTGTATGTAAACTTCTGACCAACTGGGAATGTGATGAAATAAATGAAAGCTGAAATAAATAATTCTTTCTACTATTATTCTGACATTTCACATTCTTAAAATGAAGTGGTGATCCAAACTGACCTAAGACAGGGAATTTTTACTACGATTAAATGTCAAATATTGTGAAAAAGAGAGTTTAAATGTTTTTGGCTGAGATGTATGTAAAATTCCGACTTCTAATGTGTATCGTCAGTCAAGTGACTTGTGGTGTGTGTGTGTGTGTGATTGTGTGTGTGTGTACTTCTGTGTGAAAATTCCCTAAAGCCTTGTTTAAAAATAAACACATCACACAAACCCTCAAAGATAAATTAAAAAGGAATGAAAAAACAATATAAATATCAGAATTATGAGTAATGTCAGCTATAGGGTGACTCATTCCATGTTGCATAGAGTAGGGATATGATGCATTTTCTATTTATTTACAGAATAATAACAGACCACATAGTATTCATGATCTGCTGATTACATTCGATCAGGGTATAATCTTAGTGTATTGTTTTTACTCTGAATCAGCAACCCAATACCACAGCCACTGCTGCCAATATCAACACTCATTTATACACAAGGCTGTCTGACACATAGGGTAAATACCAGCTTCAGGCCTTTGCACCAATATGTTTTACCAGAACCTTTTAGATATGCCTGAAGCAACTAATTTTAGGACAGGGAAGAAATATATGAGAACACCTGTAATAGTTTCCACAATATTGCAGTCAGTCACCTATCCTTTCTCTCAGGGCCTTTCTGCTGTAAAGTCTGATGTCATGCTTCCAACCTTTAACAGTTATCTATTTTTCTGACTTCTATAAGTTTCAGTTGTATGATAACAACACACAGAGGATCCTGTGTCCTTAGCTCAGTGGGAAATCAGCCAAACATATTTCCCCCAAGCAAACAGTCTATATAAACAGACAATACCAGCAGGGAGGTGATAAACCGTCTAATGTATGTTCTGAGACAAAGGGAGAGAGGGAGGGAGAGAGAGAGAACAAGAGAGAGAGAGAGAGCAAGACATAGGGAGAGAGAGAGCACGAGAGGGAGAGGGAGAGAGAGAGCAAGAGAGAAAGGGCGAGAGGGGGGGTGGCTGGATGGATGGATAGAGTCTGTTGTCTAGTGTCTGTAAGGCGTCTCCCACGGCGGTCCCAGTTACTCCGTGTTATTCCTGGCCAGCGTCATTACTCCCCTTATCTCCTCCCTCCCCAGCCAGGACGTGGCTAGCAGACCGCACCGCAGCACAGGAAGGTTAGACAACGACTCAGCACACCTGCCACACCAGATAAAATAAACATCATACACATGCTGCTTCCATTCTTTCTCTCCCATCTCGATTTGTTTTCTGCCTTATACTTTTTACCCATTCGAGCGCACCAGCACATAGATTTTTTAGTTTGTAATTTTACCTTTATTTATCTTGGCAAGTCAGATAAAAACAATGGATTTACAATTTACAAATTTACAATGAAGGCCTACCCCGGCCAAACCCTCCGCCAACCCAGACGATGCTGGGCCAATTGTGCTCCGCCCCATATGTTTTCATCTCCATTCATCTCCATTCATCTCTATGCTGTCTTCTGTCTCCGTCTTGTTCTCTCATACTTCCTCCAGTCTTCATTTCAATTTAAGGGGCTTTATTAAGGGGCTTTATATTATGTGTCAAGCCTGCTCCAGTTCTTCCACCCTGTCGCTCAAGGGTGCCAGGTTCCCCAGCATTGCGCACTCCTGCCATCGTCATTTCGCACACCTGCCTTCCCCCCCATCACGTGCATCAGCGATTATTAGACTTACCTGGACTCAATCACCTCTGTCATTACCTTCCTTATATCTGACTGGTTCCCCGCTCTGTTCCCTGCTTCTGCATTAATGTTCATATGTCCTTGTATCCACGTGTGCTGATGCTTTTTCTGTTCTGTTACATGTCTGTTCCTATTAAATGTTTGACTCCCTGTACCTGCTTCTCATAATGTCTATATACAGTGTTGTAATGATGTGGGAAACTAAATAAACATAAATAAGGTTTCTATTTACAGTTGTCACGTCAACTCCCGCTCCTCCTCTCTGGTGCTCTTGATGCCAGTTAACTCATTATTACGCACACCTGTACCTCATGAGACTCACCAGGACTCCATCACCTTCCTGATCATCTCCCCTATATCTGTCACTCCCTTTGTTTCTTTCCTCAGGTGTTATTGTTTCATGTCTGTATGCTACTCTTGTTTCTTCTTTTGTTCTGTTATTTATTCAATTCACTCCCTGTACTTGCTTCCTGATTCTTTGCGTATGCGTTACAGAATAACACCTCGCCAAAGGGAAGCAACAGGGATTTTTTTTTTACTGGTGACGTCGGGTCCAAAGGTGGCTGCCGACGCAACCAGGGATGCCTCAGCTGGCTCGTCAGGCTTCCATGCCTCAGCTGGCTCGTCAGGCTTCCATGCCTCAGCTGGCTCGTCAGGCTTCCATGCCTCAGCTGGCTCGTCAGGCTTCCATGCCTCAGCTGGCTCGACAGGCTTCCATGCCTCAGCTGGCTCGACAGGCTTCCATGCCTCAGCTGGCTCGTCAGGCTTCCATGCCTCAGCTGGCTCGACAGATTCTCAACCATCTGTTCGCTCGTCAGGCTCCCTCGCCTCAGCCGGCTCTACAGGTCTTCCGCGCCTCAGCCGGCTCTACATGTTCCCGCGCCTCAGCCGGCTCTGGTCCTCGGGACCGTCTCTCTGGTCGGCATCCTTAGGCTGGAGCGGCGCGTCAGGGAGGGTGTACTGTCATGTCTACTCCCACTCCCCCTCTCTGGTGCTCGTTGTCGCCAGTTTATTAATTATTACGCACACCTGCCACCATCATTACGTGCACCTGCACCTCATGAGACTCACCTGAACTCCATCACCTTCCTGATTACCTGCACTATATCTGTCACTCCCTTTGGTTCTTTCCCGAGGCATTATTGTTTATGTTTATGTTAGGAACGCTAAGGCTAGCCTTTTCAAACAGAAATTTGCATCCTGTAGCACTAATTCCAAAAAGTTTTGGGACACTGTAAAGTTCATGGAGCACCTCTTCCCAGCTACCATCTGCACTGAGGATAGGAAACACTGTCACCACCGATAAACCTAAGATAACCAAGAATTTATAGAAGTATGTTTCTACGTCTGGCCATGCTTTCCACCTGGCTACCCCTACCCCGGTTAACATCTAGGCACCCCCTACAGCAATTTACCCAAGCCCCCCCCCTGCTTCTCCTTCACCCAATCCAGACAGCTGATATTCTGAAACAGCTGCAAAATCTGGATCCCTACAAATCAGCTGGGCTAGACAATCTGGACCATCTCTTTCTAAAATGATCTACCAAAATTGTTACAACCCCTATTACTAGCCTATTCAACCTCTCTTTAGTATCGTCTGAGATCCCCAAAGATTGGAAAGCTGCCGTGGTCATCCTTCTCTTCAAAAGGGGAGACACTAAACCCAAACTGTTATAGACCTATATCCATCCTGCCCTGCCCTTCTAAAATCTTCGAAATCCAGGTTAACAAACAGATCACCCACCATTTCGAATTAAACCGTACCGTTCTCCACTATGCAATCTGGTTTCTGAGCTGGGCATGGGTGCACCTCAGCCACGCTCAAGCTCCTAAATGACATCATAACCACCATCGATTAAAGTCAGTACTGGCCAGCCGTCTTCATCGACCTGGCCAAGGCTTTCGACTCTGTCAATCACTGCATTCTTATCTGCAGACTCAATAGCCTTGGCTTCTCAATTGACTGTCTCGCCTGGTTCACCAACTACTTCCCAGATAGATTTCAGTGTGTTAAATCGGAGGCCCTGTCGTCCGGACATCTGACAGTCTCTATGGGGGTCCCACAGGGTTCAATCTCGGGCCGACTCTTTTCTCTGTATATATCAATGATGTCGCTCTTGCTGCTGGTAATTCTCTGATCCACCTCTATGCAGACAACACCATGCTGTATACATCTGGCCCTTCTTTGGATACAAACCTCCAAATGAGCTTCAATGCCATAAAACACTCCTTCCGTGTCCTCCAACTGTTTTTAAATGCTTGTAAAATTAAGTGCATGCTCTTCAACCGATTGCTGCCCGCACCCTCCTTCTCAACTAGCATCACTATTCTGGACGGTTCTGACCTAGAATATGTGGGCAACTACAAACACCTAGGTGTCTGGTTAGACTGTAAACTCTCCTTCCAGACTCACATTAAGCATCTCCAATCCAAAATAAAATCTGGAATCGGCTTCCTATTTCACAACAAAGCCTCCTTCACTCATGCTGCCAAACATACCACCGTAAAACTTACTATAAACCCGATCCTTGACTTTGGCAATGTAATTTACAAAATAGCCTCCAACACTCTACTCAGCAAAGTGGATGTAGTCTATCAGAGTGCCATCTGTTTTGTCACCAAAGCCCCATATACTACCCAACACTGTGACCTGTATGCTGGACCTCACTACATATCCTTCGCCAAACCCACTGGCTCCAGGTCATCTATAAGTCTTTGCTAGGTAAAGCCCCGCCTTATCTCAGTTCACTGGTCACCATAGCAACACCCACCCGTAGCACGCGCACCAGCAGATATATTTCACTGGTCATCCCCAAACCTAACACTTCCTTTGGCCGCCTTTCCTTCCAGTTCTCTGCTGCCAATGATTGGAACGAATTACAAACATCTCTGAAGCTGGAGTCTTATATCTCCCTCTCTAAGTTTAAGCATCGGCTGTCAGATAAGTTTACAGATCACTGTGCCTGTACACAGCCAGTCTGGAAATAGCACACCCAACTACCTCATCCCCATATTATTACTTACCCTCTTCCTCTTTTGCACCCCAGTATCTATCACTCCAATGTTAACTTTTTAGGGATAGGGGGCAGCATTTTCACTTTGGATGAATTGCGTGCCCATAGTGAACTGCCTCCTACTCTGTCCCAGATGCTAATATATGCATATTATTATTACTATTGGATATAAAACACTCTGAAGTTTCTAAAACTGTTTGAATTATGTCTGTGAGTATAACAGAACTCATAGGGCAGGCAAACTTCCAAATAGGAAGTGGAAATTCTGGGGCTGGTTGATTTTCAACTCATCGCCTATTCACATCCCAGTAAGATATGGATCTGTTCGCACTTCCTACGCCTTCCACTAGATGTCAACAGTCAGTAGAACGTGGAATGAAGCCTCTAGTGTGATGTGGGCCCGGATGGCAGCTATTTGATTCAGTGATCTGTCAGAATGCCAGTTCCTGGTTATGCGCATTACTCATGATATCGCCACGCGTTCCATTACTTTGTAGACAAAAACGAATGCTCCGGTTGGAAGGTTATTGGATATATATGATACTAAAATCCTGAAGACTGATTCTTTACTTAGTTTGACCAGTTTATTCGACCTGGAATATAACTTTTTGAAGTTTTCGTCAAAGCGGCAGCTTTTGGACATGTGAACTAAACGTGCTAGCAAAAGTAGCTAATTGGACACTAGTAATGGACATTATCGAACAAAACAACGATTTATTGTAGAACTGGGATTCCTGTCACTGCATTCTGATGAAAGATCATCAAAGGTAAGGGAATATTTATGATGTAATTTCGTATTTCTGTTGACATGGCGGAGAAATATTGTTACTTCTGAGAGCCGTCTCAGATTGGGAAAAGGACACAACAAATAAATAGCTTTGCATGTGTTGCTCCTTACCACGATCAATCAGTATGGCAAAAATATTTTCAATCAGTTTGGCAAAAATATATGTTGCAGACAGAGAAGCTAGTGTGGAAGGAGCATCCTCCACTTTGGAAGATGAAGAATTTTCCAGATATGAGGATTACGTCTCTGTGAATTCAGAGTCTGACTGTCACACCTTGATCTGTTTCACCTGTTTTTGTGCTTGTCTCTACCCTCCTCCAGGTGAGTGGTATAAATATTCCCAGTGTACCTATATCTGTGTTCTCTGTTTGTCTGTTGCCAGTTTGTTTTGATTGTCAAGACCTACCAGCGTTTTTCTAGTTCCTGTTTTCTAGCTTTCCCGGTTTTGACCATTCTGTCTGCCTTCCCTGAGCCTGCCTGCCCTGAGCCTGCCTGCCGTTCTGTACCTTGTCACACCACCCATAGATTTTTGACCCCTAAACTTTATGGTCAATGGTTAACATCAAGGGAAATCACTCAGCACCGCACACTGCAGAATAATCAATCCTACTGTACTAGACCACACCCGTAAACAGTATAACATAGGGAGAATGCTGCAACAGCTTACAGTACACACATACTGTATACACTGGCATACATACATGTACACGTGCAAACTCACACAAAAGCAATTATTTAAAATATTTGCGTCATCTAAGCATTAATTTTCTTTAAGGACATAGTTGTGAAAACAAAGATTAGCCATGCAAACACCTCTAGTCTCAAGAATCAATTTGTTCCATATTCTTAATTAATTTGCATCATAGTACAGTGATTTTGCGTCACTTCTATTTTGTCAGGAAAACAAATTAAGTTCTCATGTTCCCTTTCCATTTACATGAAAATAAATGCAAAACGTGAAACATTGCACATTAGCGAATACCCCTCTGAAAGCCTCCCTTTTAACTTCCTAAAGAGATTAGAGTTTTAACAGGCAAAGACAGACATTTTATTTGAAGGAAGATAAATTTGCAGGTTGAACGATCCTTTCTAAAATTATCCCGTTCTTTTATATCGCAGCTGTGAAGAATTCATGCTCATGTTTAATTTGTAAAGGCCCGTTAACTAACGTCTGGCTAACGAATATCTCCTCCAGCTACCTGACGATTAATAGGTGTTCACCAGGTGGTCTCAGTGCTTTTTATAACATCAGTATGGCTATGTTAACGACTTGCTGTCTGTCTGTCTGCCTGTCAGCCTGTCTGCCTGTAAGGTATTGTGTTGCAGTGTGAGGTCATTCCTATTCTTGACTTTCACAAAAATAGGCTCTCACAGTACAGTGGGCGACAACCCATTCAACCCCTTTCAGATGAAGAAAAACAGCATATTCACATTTCACCATTCGCTAACTACCAACAATCGTAACCAGCAACGGATACACACTCTCTGAGCCCAGAACAATCGGATCGGACCACACCTCTCCTTCTACCACAAAACACCTGTTTCCAAATGAACACGTCAATCTCTATTTCACACCCTGTCTCTCCAACACCCTCGTACACCACTCTGCCACACAGACTACACTGTTCAACTCTGACACAATAGCGACCCTTTGTCATTGCAGATTTGAATACAGACTACTACGCCCATAGGACACGTGTATACTACACCTACTATAGAACACAGGAGAAGCTTGTGGGAGGTCAAAAACAGAAGATTTCAGAGGGATGAGGTGAAATAATAGAACAAAGGTGGAGAAGAAGAGAGTCACTGTTTGAAATCAAGCAAACCTACTATGCAGTGCTGGTTTACCGCATGTCAGGAGAGGCAAAGAAAATGTGAGGACAGAGTAAAGGTATGTGAGTAAAGTAATGGTGAAGGAGATGAGGTGAGAAGCACTTAGCTGGCACACACACACACACACACACACACACACACACACACACACACACACACACACACACACACACAGAGAGCAGCACTTTGCCTAATAGAGTAGGAGCCGCAGTGTTTCCATGGTAACCCCATGGCTGGTCTTAGGCATGAACACTGGGTCAGGGAGAGCCCTGTACTACACACACATACACATCTTGAATTTGAATTTAATTTGAATTGATGTAGTAAACAGGATACAGAATTGAAAATAAATTAGAATGAAAGGAAATAACATTGAATTCAGTGAAATTCATTGAAATGCAATTGTCTCCTCTATTCTATAAGGCACTTGACCCTAATTGCTCCTATTATTTGCAATGGATAAGAATGTCTGCTAAATGACTCTAATGCCAATGTAAAAATGGTGTAGTCTATACAAATATAGAGTTGAAGTCGGAAGTTTACATACACCTTAGCCAAATACATTTGAACTCAGTTTTTCACAATTCCTGAAATGTAATCCTAGTAAAATGTCCCTGTTTTCGGTCAGTTAGGATCACCATTTATCTTGGCCAGGTCGCAGTTGCAAATGAGAACTTGTTCTCAACTAGCCTACCTGGTTAAATAAAGGTTAAAAAAAAAAATAAAAAAAATATATATATATTTTTGAATGTGAAATGTCAGAATAAGAGTAGAGCGAATGATTCATTTCAGCTTTTATTCTTTCATCACATTCCCAGTGGGTCAGAAGTTTACATATACCCAAGTAGTATTTGTTAGCATTGCCTTTAAATTGTTTAACATGGGTCAAACGTTTTGGGTAGCCTTCCACAAGCTTCCCACAAT
The DNA here is from genome assembly GCF_057628025.1 of Oncorhynchus mykiss. Lineage (NCBI taxonomy): Eukaryota > Metazoa > Chordata > Actinopteri > Salmoniformes > Salmonidae > Oncorhynchus > Oncorhynchus mykiss. Next base: position 28,725,089 of record NC_143035.1, on the reverse strand, counting down.
AAGTTGGGTGAGTGTTGGCCCATTCTTCCTGACAGAGCTGGTGTAACTGAGTCAGGTTTGTAGACCTCCTTGCTCGCACATGCTTTTTCAGTTCTGCCCACAAATGTTCTACGGGATTGAGTCAGAGCTTTGTGATGGCCACTCCAATACCTTGACTTTGTTGCCCTTAATCCATTTTGCCACAACTTTGGAAGTATGCCTGGGGTCATTGTCCATTTGGAAGACCCATTTGTGACCAAGCTTTAGATTCCTGACTGATGTCTTGAGATGTTTCTTCAAGGTATCCACATAATTTTCCTACCTCAAGATGCCATCTATTTTGTGAAGTGCACCAGACCCTCCTGCAGCATAGCACCCCCACAAGATGTTGCTACCACCCCGGTTCTTCACAGTTGGGATGGTGTTCTTCGGCTTGCAAGCCTCCCCCTTTTTCCTCAAAACTTAATGATGGTCATTATGGCCAAACAGTTCTATATTTGTGGGTGATTTAAATATTGACTGGCTTTCATCAAGCTGCCCACTCAAGAAAAAGCTTCAAACATTAACCAGTGCCTGCAACCTGGTTCAGGTTATCAGTCAACCTACCAGCGTAGTTACAAGCAGCACAGGAATTAAATGTATTGATCACATCTTTACTAATGCTGCAGTAATTTGCTGTTAAGCGGTATCCAAAAGCATTGGATATAGTAGCCACAATACAGTTCCAAAGGCTGGGCCTAATATAGTATCATACATTAACGTTTCTCGTGATTCCTATGTTGTTGTGTAATTAATATTTATTTGGTCTATGGTGTGTAATGAGGAGCAAGCAGATGCTGCACTTGATACATTCATGAAATGTCTTATTTAAGTTACCAATAAGCATAAACACATGAAGACAATTACTGTAAAAATTGGTAAATGCCCATAGATTGATGAGGAATTTAAAAACTGTATGGTTGAGAGGAATGAGGCAAAAGGAATGGAAAATAAGTCTGGCTGCACAAACGATTTGCAAACATACTGCAAAGGGAGAAATCAGCACACTAAACTGAATTTAAAAAATAATAATCTATAATATGACACAAAGATAAATGATGTAAAGAATGATTGTAAAAAGCGTTGGAGCATCATAAATTACATTTTTGGCAAAAAGGCAAACTCAGCTCCATCATTCATTGAATCAGATGGCTCATTCATCACAAAACCCACTGATATTGGCAAATAATATAAAACATTTTTTTGCATACCTAGACATGACATGCCAGCAACAAACATTGAGACTATGCATCCAAGTACAACTGATCAAATTATGACAAGCATTGTAATTTTGAATTACGTAAAGTGAGTGTGGAAGACGTGTATTTTTTTTTGTCTATCAAAAATTACAAGCCACCGGGGTCTGCCAACTTGAATGGAAAATGACTGAGGATAATAGCGGATTATATTGCCACTCCTATTTCCTATATGTTCAATCTAAGACAACTAGAAACTGTGTGCCCTCAGGCCTGGAAGGAAAGTAATTCCGCTACACAAGAATTGTACAGCTACCTTACTGGCTCAAATAGCCGACCAATCAGTCTGTTACCAACCCTTAGTAAACTTTTGAAAACAAATGTAATTGACCAGATACAATGCCATTTTACCACAAATTAATTGACAGCAGACTTTTAGCACGCTTTACGCCCTGACTAAACCGCTCGCGTCGCATGTAGAGAAAGCCTGAAAAGCCTGGAAGGAGGAGAGATGACTAGAAACGGTTCGGTTGACAGTTTTATGTGTGGATTAATTGCCGGAGTAGAGGACCTTGTGCATTTCAGGTAAAATAATAACTCAATGTTTATATCCCAGGACAAATTAGCTAGCAAGTGCAAGCTAGCTAGAGCTAGCTAAATAAGACAAATTAGCTAGCAAGTGCAAGCTAGCTAGAGCTAGCTAAATTGCCATAAAGGTTTAATACTTTTCGAGCTGTCCCCAAATTAATCAAATCAAATCAAAATTTATTTGACACGTGCACTGAATACAACAGGTGTTGAACTTACAGTGAAATGCTTACTTACAGGCTCTAACCAATAGTGCAAAAAAGGTGTTAGGTGAACAATAGGTAGGTAAAGAAATAAAACAACAGTAAAATGACTATAAAAGCTATAAAAGTAGCGAGGCTATAAAAGTAGCGAGACTACATAGAAACACTGGTTAGTCAGGCTGATTGAGGTAGTATGAACATGTAGATATGGTTCAAATGAATATGCATATATGATGAACAGAGAGTAGCAGTAGCGTAAAAGAGGGGTTGGCGGGTGGTGGCTGGGACACAATGCAGATCGCCCGGTTAGCCAATGTGCGGGAGCACTGGTTGGTCGCCCCCAATTGAGGTAGTATGTACATGAATGATTAGTTAAAGTGAATATGCATATATGATAAACAGAGAGTAGCAGTAGCGTAAAAGAGGGGTTGGTGGGTGGTGGGTAGCAGGACACAATGCAGATAGCCCGGTTAGCCAATGTGCGGGAGCACTGTTTGGTTGGGCCAATTGAGGTAGTATGTACATCAATGTATAGTTAAAGTGACTATGCATATATGATAAAAAGTGAACAGCAGCAGTGTAAAAAGAAAGGTTGGGGGGGCACAATGCAAATAGTCCGGGTAGCCATTTGATTACCTGTTCGGTAGTCTTATGGCTGGGGGGTAAAAACTGTTGAGAATCCTTTTTGTCCTAGACTTTGCACTCCGGTACTGCTTGCCATGCGATAGTAGCGAGAACAGTCTATGACTGGGGTGGCTGTGGTCTTTGACAATTTTTAGGGCCTTCCTCTAACATCGCCTGGTGTAGAGGTCCTGGATGGCAGGCGGCTTAGCCCCAGTGATGTGCTGGGCCGTATGCACTACCCTCTGTAGTGCCTTGCGGTCAGAGGCCGAGCAATTGCCGTACCAGGCAGTGATGCAACCAGTCAGGATGCTCTCGATGTTGCAGCTGTAGAACCTTTTGAGGATCTCAGGACCCATGCCAAATCTTTTTAGTTTCCTGAGGGGGAATAGGCTTTGTTGTGCCCTCTTCAAGACTGTCTTGGTGTGTTTGGACCAATCTAGTTTGTTGTTGATGTGGACACCAAGGAATTTGAAGCTCTCAACCTGCTCCACTACAGCCCTGTCGATGAGAATGGGGGCGTGCTCGGTCCTCTTTTTCCTGTAGTACACAATCATCTCCTTAGTCTTGGTTACGTTGAGGGATAGGTTGTTATTCTGGCATCACCCGACCAGGTCTCTGACTTCCTCCCTATAGGTTGTCTCGTCATTGTTGGTGATCAGGCCTACCACTGTTGTGTCGTCTGCAAACTTAATGATGGTGTTGGAGTCATGCCTGGCCATGCAGTCGTGGGTGAACAGGAAGTTCAGGAGGGGATTGAGCACGCACCCCTGGAGGGCTCCAGTGTTAAGTATCAGCGTGGCAGATGTGTTGCTACCTTCCCTCACCTCCAGGGTGCGGCCTGTCAGGAAGTCCAGGATCCAGTTGCGGAGGGAGGTGTTTAGTCCCTGGATCCTTAGCTTAGTGATGAGCTTTGAGGGTACTATGCTGTTGAACACTGAGCTGTAGTCAATGAATAGCATTCCTCACATAGGTGTTCCTTTTGTCCAGATGGGAAAGGGCAGTGTGGAGTGAAATAGAGATTGCATTATCTGTGGATCTGTTCTGGCGGTATGCAAATTGGAGTGGGTCTAGGGTTTCTGGTATAATGGTGTTGATGTCAGCCATTACCAACCTTTCAAAGCACTTCATGGCTACAGACGTGATTCATTTAGGCAGGTTGCCTTTGTATTCTTGGGCACAGGGACTATGGTGGTCTGCTTGAAACATGTTGGTATTACAGACTTAACCTCTCTTGGGTAGGGGACAGTATTTTCATGTCCGAATAAAAAGCGTGCACAAAGTAAACTGCCTGTTACTCAGGCCCAGAAGCTAGGATATGCATGTAATTGATTTGGATAGAAAACACTCTAACGTTTATATAACTGTTAAAAATATGTCTGTGAGCATAGCAGAACTGATATGGCAGGCAAATGCTTGAGGACAAACCAACCCCCCCCAAAAAAAAAAATTCAGCCTACCACTGTTTTCAATGGCTGTCACTTTTATTATAAGGCGAAATCCTCCCACTTTGCAGTTCCTAGGGCTTCCACTAGATTTCAACAGTCTTTAGAAAGAGTTTCATGCTGGTTTACGGAAAAGTGACCCAGAAATTGTCATTTTTCTAGATGGCTCCCATTTTGACTGTAGTGTATCCAAGCGTGTGGAAGAGAGCGTGTTCTTTGGTATTTTTCTCCGGTAAAGACAATAGTGTTTCTCTGTCTTAAATTGTATCATTTATTTATGTATTAGGGTACCTAAGGTACCTAAGTTTATTAGTAATGTTTGGGATTCATTTTGTATGCATTTTGATTGAGGGAAACTGGGTGGATTATTGACTGAGGCACGCCAGCTAAACTGAGTTTTTATGGATATAACAAAGGACATTATCGAACAAAATGACAATTTTTGATGTATCTGGTACCTTTTGGAGTGCCAACAGAAGAAGATCATCAAAGGTAAGGCATTTATTATATCGCCATTTCTGACTTTCGTGTTGCAACTGCCTGGTTGACCACCAATTTCACCGGATATTGGCCGGTGGGACGCTACCGGCCCATTAATGGAAGCCTCTTCAACATAATTCAGGTATAGCCAGTGTGTCTATGTGTTCAGATGACTATACGCATCAGGTACAACAGCTAGTGAAATCATTGCAACACTTAACAAAGAGTTGCAATTAGTTTCATAATGGGTGGCAAGGAATAAGTTCGTCCTAAATAGTTCCAAAACTAAAAGCATTTTATTTGGGACAATCATTCACTAAACCCTAAACCTCAACTAAATCTTGTAATAAATAATGTGGTAATTGAGCAAGTTGAGGTGACTAAACTGCTTGGAGTAACCCTGGATTGTAAACTGTCATGGTCAAAACAGGTTGAAACAACAGTAGCTACGATAGGGAGAAGTCTGTCCATAATAAAGCGTTACTCTGCATTTTCAACAACGCTATCAACAATGCAGGTGCCACAGGCCATAGTTTTGTTGCACCTGGACTACTGTTCAGTCGTGTGGTCAGGTGCCACAATGTGAATTGTGTGAATTGGCTCAGAACAGGGCAGCACAGCTGGCTCTTGGGTTTACACGAAGAGCTAACATGAATATTATGCATTTGGATCTCTCATGGCTCAAAGTGGAGGAGAGATTGACCTCATCACTACTTGTTTTTGTAAGAAGTGTTGACATGCTGAATGCACCGAGGTGTCTGTTTAAACCTCTAGCACATAGATCAGACACCCATGCATACCCCACAAGACATGTCACCAAAGGTCTCTTCACAGTCCCCAAGTCAAGAACAGATTATTGGAGGTGCACAGTACTATATAGAGTCATGACTACATGGAACTCTATTCCAAATCAGGTAACTGATGCAAGCAGTAGAATCAGATGTTAAAAACAGGTAAAAATACACCTTATGGAAGAGAAGAAATACACGCACCGGCACAGACACACATGCACATGATAAGACACAAACTGTACACACATGTCCACTTGGATTTTGTATTGTAGATATGTGATAGTATAGTTGTGGCCCGAGGGCACACACATAATGTATTGTTTAAAGTGTCATGTAATGTAATATCATGTAAATAGTGTATAACTGCCTTCATGTTGCTGGACCCCAGGAAGAGTAGCTAGGCAGGAACCAATGGGGATCCATAATAAATCCCAGGAAGAGTAGCTGCTGCCTTGGCAGGAGCTAATGGGGATCCATAATAAACCATAGTAAAAGTCAAAATCAAAATCAAATCAAATCTAATGTATTTGTTACATACTCAGCAGTTGTTATATCGGGTGTAGCGAAATGCTTGTGTTTCTTGCTCTGATAGTGCAGCAATATCTAACAGTTTCACAACATATACCCAATACACACAAATCTAAGTAAAGGAATGGAATTAAGAATATATAAATATATGGACGAGCAATGTCAGAGTGGCTTAGACTAAGATAGAAGAGAATAGAGCACAGTATTTACATATAAGATGAGTAATGCTAGATACGTAAACATTACTAAAGTGACTAGTGTTCCATTTATTAAAGTGGCCAGTGATTTCAAGCCTCTCATGTGCTAGTGATGGCTCTTTAACAGTCTGATGGCCTTGAGATTGAAGATGCTGCCTTGGCAGGAACTAATGGGGATCCATAATAATCTCCTGGAAGAGTAGCTGCTGCCTTGGCAGGAACTAATGGGGATCCTTAATAAATACACATCTGCATGCTCGTCGTCCTCACCAGGGTCTTGACCTGCAGTTCAGGTCAAATGCTCACCTTTGATGGCCACTGGCATGCTGGAGAAGTGTGCTCTACACGGATGTATGGTGTTGTATGGGCGAGCGGTTTGCTGATGTCAGACTTCCCCATGGTGGGGTTATGGTATTGGCAGGCATAAACTTCAGACAACAAACACAATTGCATTTTATCGATGGCAATTTGAATGCACAGAGATACCGTAATGAGATCCTGAGGCCCATTGTCGTGCCATTCATCCGCCGTCATCACCTCATGTTTCAGCATGATAACAAGGATCACAAGGATATATACCCAATTCCTGGAAGCTGAAAATGTCCCAGTTCTTCCATGGTCTGTATAATCACCAGACATGTCACCCATTGAGAATGTTTGGGATGTTCTGGATTGAAGTGTACGACAGCATATTCCAGTTTACACCAATATCCATCAATTTTGTACAGCCATTGAAGAGGAGTGTGACAACATTCCAGAGGCCACAATCAGCAGCCTGATTAACTCTATGCAAAGGAGATGTGTCACGCTGCATGAGGCAAATGGTGGTCACACCAGATACTGACTGGTTTTCTGATCCACACCCCTATCTTTTTTTAAAGTATTTGTGACCAACAGATGTATATCTGTATTCTCAGTCATGTGAAATCCATAGATTAGAGCCTAATGAATTTGTTTATATTGATTGATTTCCATACATGAACTGTAACTTTTAAATTGTTGCTTGTTCTATATATATTTTTGTTTATACTGTATATATATATACACACACACACACACACACTTTCTACTGCTAGTAGATGAAACAACTAGCTCCATCATTTTGCATAGTCACATTTAATGTGGCTCAGTGAGGCTATGAACATGCTTCATTCACAGGTAATATCTTGTGGCCCAGTAATTAGGACTGTAAAGTAAACGTTAGTGGTGTATAATAAACACAAGCACATAGTAACAAATACACACAAAACACACACAAAACACACACAAAACACACACACATCAAATTAGGCCAGCAGGCAAAAGCACTCAGTGCTGAGGCGCCCCTTCAACCTTTGGTTCGATTGTGACCGGGAGCCACATAGGACGGCGCACAGGGGAGGGTTTGGCCGGGAGAATTTTCTTGGCTCATTGCGCTCTAGCAACTCCTTGAGGCAGGATGCAGTTTATCACAGTGCCATCCGTTTTGTTATTAAAGCACCTTATACCACCCCCCATTGCGACCTGTATGCTCTAGTCGGCTGGTCCTCGCTACATATTCGTCGCCAGACCCACTGGCTCCAGGTCATCTACAAGTCCATGCTAGGTAAAGCTCCACCTTATCTCAGTTTACTGGTCACGATGGCAACACCTTCCCGTAGCACGCACTCCAGCAGGTGTATCTCACTGATCATCCCTAAAGCCAACACCTCATTTGGCCGCCTTTCCTTCCAGTTCTCTGCTGCCTGTGACTGGAACGAATTGCAAAAATAGCTGAAGTTGGAGACTTTCATCTCCCTCACCAACTTTAAACATCTGCTATCTGAGCAGCTAACCGTTCGCTGCAGCTGTACATAGGCCATCGGTAAATAGCCCACCCAATTGACCTACCTCATCCCCATACTGTTTTTATTTATTTACTTGTCTGCTCTTTTGCACAACAGTATCTCTACCTGCACATGACCATTTGATCATTTCACTCCCATGTTAATCTGCTAAAATGTAATTATTCGCCTACCTCCTCATGCCTTTTGCACACAATGCATATATACTCTTTTTTATTTTTCTACTGTGTTATTGACTTGTTTATTGTTTACTCCATGTGTAACTCTGTGTTCTTGTCTGTTCACACTGCTATGCTTTATCTTGGCGAGGTCGCAGTTGTAAATGAGAACTTGTTCTCAACTAGCCTACCTGGTTAAATAAAGGTGAAATTAAAACAATTAAAAAGGCAGGGCCAGGCGCAGGCAAGCTGACTTCGGTTGTCAGTCGAACTGTGTATCCTCTGATACATTGGTGCGGCTGACATCAGGGTTAAGCGAGCAGTGTAATAAGAAGTCGCACGACCAGACGGTTCATGTTTTGGAGGATGCACGACTCGACCTTTGCCTCTCCTGAGCCCATTGGAGAGTTGCAGCTACGAGCCAAGGTCGTAATTCGGGGAGACAATGGGGTAAAAACAATACGCATATGACCCTGAATAGGCCTGATTTCGTCTGATCTCGGTAGCTAAGCAGGGTCAGGTCTAGTACTTGGATGGTGGACCACCTGGGAATACCAGTTGCTGTGAGCTAAAAAAGATGTGTACAAAATTGTTGGGGAAGTTCAGGCATTAACTGAATGGAAGGTTTGGTATAGTTTGGTTAAAAAAAATATCAAATACAACTTCCAATGGCTGGATTTGAATATGCACTCTTTGTATTCATTGCAGACAGATGCTTACGCCCATCCACCATCCCCATCCACAAAGCCCTAGCAAAATCGAAACCTACTTGAAGGTAACAGCGCTCACTGTTGCCCCTAGTGGCATCCCAATGTCCCCAGAAATGGATGGACGTCAAATACTGACTTGTATCATGGATGACCTGGCTGGAAGTATAGGGTGTTTGTTTAGGCAGATCAATAACCTGGGAGAGGACTCTTATAGTCATTCTTCAATAAGTCAGACGTACAGAATCATCACCTGGCCTTGTGAGTAATGGGGTATACACATACACATACACATGCACATACACACATACACACAAGCATGTGCACACACACATACACACAAGCATGTACACACACATGTACACACACAAAAAAAGATAAAGGTCGTGACATTAATGTCCTAGCTGACATCCAGTCTATATATACAGTATATCTATATAGTTCTGTATCACTGAATGACTGTCCAAACATCTCAGAGCATCTTTCTTCCCAATAACTAGTACATGTCTGCATTCCACAAACACCACATTACAGTGTGGAATGTGAAAAGTGATTGTGTTTTCAAAAAGACAGAGAACCAGCCTCCTCCGTCTTCCTCAGCCCAACGTCATTAGTCAGACTATTCCATTAAACAAACATCACATACTGAACCATTGTCCACCTCCGCGAATGTGAAGGGAAAGTAGGAACTAACACCAACATGGAAATCCAACATAATGAATATGAACATTTTCCATCTACAAGTCTCCCAGAGCCGTGTGTTAATTTGTCCCTTCACAGGTTGGGAGGAGGAGGGGGGTTGGGGTGAGGTGAGGTGAGGAGAGGAGAAGAGAGGAGAGGGGTTAGCGTGAGGAGTGGCAGTGGTGGGTTGAATACTGGCATTTAGCTTTCCCAAATAAATCAAAATATGAATATTAAAATATAAATATCCATAAATATGCAGTAAAACCACAAGTGTTGAAGCTTATTTTATATTTTTCTCTCAGACACAAACAACATGTAGATGATCCTCCTCTGACATATTGCATCATCTAAATCCATTTAAAACACCGGACCATTAGTCTACACACGCACGCACACACACACACACACACACACACACACACACACACACACACACACACACACACACACACACACACACTCACACACACACTAAAACACACACACACACACACACACACTAAAACACACACACACACACACACACACTAAAACACACACACACACACACACACACACCAACAGATCATTCATCCAAACACAACAAAGGCCAATGCATTTTAGAGAGAGAAGAGAAAACGTCATCTTTCAGAGCAAGTGATTTATTGCCTGGTACAGGAGGGTCATAAATTAATTTAAATAAACGGGACATTATTTGCATAAATAAGTTCAAACACGCAGACACACACACACAGTCCTGTTATAATTAGTCCCCCCAGCACTATACCTTGGGGGGGGGGGGGTTACATGGCCAGCTGTATTGTGGATGTTTGTATAGAAAGGACAGCTTCACACTCACAGATACATCATACTTTCTAGTAGTACGCCACCGGTCCATCGTTGTTCTTATAAAAATGTGTGTGTGTGTGTGTGTGTCTGCTTGCATGCGTGCACGTGTGACGGGCCTAACCGGACACACATCACATCTTGCTCAACCGGACACACATCTCATCTGACACCTCAGTAGTCACGGTGACAGGTAGTCACGGTGACAGGTAGGCACACACACACACACACACACACACACACACACACACACACACACACACGTTACAGGGTTAAAACAGTAACAACTTAAAGGTGCAAAGTTTAGGCATTCATTCTAAGTGGTTAAGGTTATGGTGGTTATGGTGAAAGCGATGTGCTAGGTATCAACTGTATTCATAGTATTCTCATGACTTGCTATAGCAGTTTGAACTGCTGCGCTGCAGCCCTGCTGCTCTGAATCTGAACCTCATTAGTTTGTGAACAGTACTGGGCGATGGGTTTTCTTTTTCTTTGTGCGCGCCAAGGAACCCATCTGTAATCTGTGTCAGTCTCTGTTTCTTTCTCTGTCTTCTCCACATAAACTCTGTAACTTAGTCTAAGCTGTCAATCAGCCAGGCCATATGTGGTCATTTAGACAGTTCAATCCAGAACAGAGCCCAGTATAGAGCCCAGTAAAACCCAGTATAGAGACCAGAAGAGACAAGCAGAGCCCAGTACACCGGTAGAGACCAGTAGAGAGACCAGAATAGAGACCAGTATTTTATTTTTATTTAACTAGGCAAGTCAGTTAAGAACAAATTCTTATTTTCAATGACGGCCTAGGAACAGTGGGTTAACTGCCTGTTCAGGGGCAGAACGACAGCTCAGGGGTTTGAACTTGCAACCTTCCGGTTACTAGTCCAACGCTCTAACCACTAGGCTACCCTGCCACCCCAGTATAGAGTTCAGAAGAGACCAGCAGAGCCCAGTACACCAGTGGAGACCTGTAGAGCCCAGTATAGAGATCAAAAGAGACAAGCAGAGCCCAGTGGAGACCAGTAGAGCCCAGTAGAGACCAGTAGAGACCAGTAGAGACCAGAAGAGACAAGTAGAGCCCAGTATAGAGATCAGAAGAGACAAGCAGAGTCCAGTATAGAGATCAGAAGAGACCAGTAGAGCCCAGTGGAGACCAGTAGAGACCAGTAGAGACCAGTAGAGCCCAGTAGAGACCAGTAGAGACCAGTAGAGACAAGTAGAGCCCAGTATAGAGATCAGAAGAGACAAGCAGAGTCCAGTATAGAGCTCAGAAGAGACAAGTAGAGCAAGTATAGAGACCAGAAGAGACAAGCAGAGCCAAGTGGAGACCAGTAGAGACAAGTAGAGCCCAGGAGTGAGACCAGAAGAGTCAAGTAGAGCCCAGTATAGAGACCAGAAGAGTCAAGTAGAGCCCAGTAGAGCCCAGTAGAGACCAGTAGAGCCCAGTATAGAGACCAGTATAAAGACCAGTAGAGACCAGTAGAGCACAGTAGAGCCCAGTATAGAGACCAGTATAAAGACCAGTAGAGACCAGTAGAGACCAGTAGAGCCCAGTATAGAGACCAGTATAAAGACCAGTAGAGACCAGTAGAGCACAGTAGAGCCATGGTGATATTTCCACTCCGGCTACTGCATGGCGCTATAATATTATCAAAAGCCTGTCTGCATGTTAAGAGATTATATAGTAAATAAGAACACAAATTCCATCATCAGAAACGGTGAATCATTTATTATGGAAACAAAATGTTTGTGTACATGTGTTGAATAAAGAGTAGATTAGTAGATCTGGGGAGTTGCTGAGAAAATGCTTTAAAATTATTTTAGTCAATGATCAGATCACTAAGAATTTGACACAATAGATCTAGCAATCTGTAATCTGTGTCAGTCTCTGTTTCTTTCTCTGTTTCTTTCTCTGTCTTCTCCACATGCAAGCATACATGTATCACACAGACATACAGAACCAGTCAAAAGTTTGGACACACCTCCTAATTCCAGGGTTTTTCTTTATTTTTACTATTTACTACATTGTAGAATAATAGTGAGGACATCAAAACTATGAAGACAGCTCATATAAGCAAAGAGAAACAACAGTGCATCATTACTTTAAGATATGAAGGTCAGTCAATCTGGAAAATTTCAAGAACTTTGAAAGTTTCTTCAAGTGCAGTTGTAAAAACCACCAAGCGCTATGATGAAACAGGCTCTCATGAGGACCGACACAGGAAAGGAAGACCCAGAGTTACCTCTGCTGCAGAGGATAAGTTCCTTAGAGTTACCAGCTTCAGAAATTGCAGCCCAAATAAGTAAAAGATAGATCTCAACATCCGCTGTTCAGAGGACACTGTGTGAAACAGGCCTTCATGGTTGAATTGCTGCAAAGAAACCACTACTAAAGGACACTAATAATAAGAAGAGACTTGCTTGGGCCAAGAAACACGAGCAATGGACATTAGACCAGTGAAAACCTGTCCTTTGGTCTGATGAGTCCAATTCCAAGTGAAGCTGGTTGAGAGAATGCCAAGACTGCACAAAGCTGTCATCAAGGCAAAGGTTGGCTACTTTGAAGAATCTCAAATATAAAATATATTTTGATTTGTTTAACACTTTTTTGTTTACTACATGATTCCATGTGTGTTATTTCATAGTTTTGATGTCTTCACTATAATTCTACAATGTAGAAAATAGTAAAATAAAGAAAAACCCTTGAATGAGTTGATGTGTCCACTTCTGACTGGTACTGTGTAGATGAGGGGGAAAGGAGAAGAGAATGAGAAGAAGGATGAGGGGAGAAAGGAGAAGAGAAGGAGAAGAAGAACCAAGATTATATTGTAGAGAACTTACAGTAGTAGCCTGTTGTGTAATTACTTCAACAGGACAACATATTGTATTATGAATGGGAATAAGATCCTGTCTTCAACAGGACAACATACTGTAATATGAATGGGAATAAGATCCTGCCTTCCACTGTTCCTCTTTATATTTCCTCAATGCTACAGGAGCTAGAATAAACACAGCTAGCTGTCTCATGTTATATCACGCTCCCCAACGTGTGGAAGACAAATCTCAAAACATCAGGCAATCGCAAATTAGAATGAAAATGAAGACAGTTCATTATTTTCTTTAAAAGCGCTTTTTAAGAAGAAGGAGAAGGATGAGGGGGTCGAGGAGAAGAGAAGGAGAAGAAGGATGAGGGGAAAGGAGAAGAGAAGGAAGTGAAGGATGAGGGGGGAAAGGAGAAGAGAAGGAGAAGAAGGATGAGGTGGGAAAGGAGAAGAGAAGGAAGTGAAGGATGAGGGGGGAAAGGAGAAGAGACGGAAGAGAAGGATGAGGAGGGAAAGGAGAAGAGAAGGAAGTGAAGGATGAGGGGGAAAGGAGAAGAGAAAGAGAAGACGGATGAGGGGGAAAGGAGAAGAGAAGGAGAAGAAGGATGAGGAGGGAAAGGAGAAGAGACGGAAGAGAAGGATGAGGAGGGAAAGGAGAAGAGAAGGAAGTGAAGGATGAGGGGGAAAGGAGAAGAGAAAGAGAAGAAGGATGAGGGGGAAAGGAGAAGAGAAGGAGAAGAAGGATGAGGAGGGAAAGGAGAAGAGAAGGAGAAGAAGGATGAGGGGGAAAAAGAAGAGAATGAAGAGAAGGATGAGGAATAAAAGGAGAAGAGAAGGAGAAGAATGATGAAGGGGGAAAGGAGAAGAGAAGGAAGAGAAGGATGAAGGGGAAAAGGAGAAGAGAAGGAAGTGATGGATGAGGGGCAAAAGGAGACGAGAAGGAAGAGAAGGATGAGGGGGGAAAGGAGAAGAGAAGGAAGAGAAGGATGAGGGGGTCGAGGAGAAGAGAAGAGAAGGAAGAGAAAGATGAGGGGGAAAAGGAGAAGAGAAGGAAGAGAGTAAAAAGTGCGGTAATACCTAGAGCATACATACAATCACACACACACACACACAATCACACACACACACACACACACACACACACACACACACACACACACACACAAACACACACACACGGACACACACACACATAGGCACACACACACACACACACATGCACACGCACACACACACACATGCACACGCACACACAAATACATGCGTTCACACCCACGCACTCTCACACATGCACACAAACGCGCGTACTATACACACACACTCAAACAGACACGCACACACACATGCACATATATACCTGTAGAAGATCAATCCTATTGTCAGCTCCCTGTCCCAGTGGACCCACATACAAATACACAGCTTTTATCTCATTAAAGCCTTACAATGTTTACACAGAGATTTAATAAGAATCCCATCCTGTGGTTTATTCCCTCATGTTTTATCATTTTACCCCTCTTTTGACCATCTTTTCTACTCTCCCTTCCCCCTTTCTCTGTCTCTGAACTCAATGCAGGGATCCTCTTTGTTCCCATCAATATCTCCCTCTCTCCATCTCACCCTATCCCTCTCTCCATCTCACCCTATCCCTCTCTCCATCTCACCCTCTCCCTCTCTCCATCTCACCCTATCCCTCTCTCCATCTCACCATATCCCTCTCTGCATCTCACCCTATCCCTCTTTTCATCTCACCATATCCCTCTCTCTATCTCACCCTACCCCCCTCACTCCATCTCACCCTATCCCCCTCACTCCATCTCACCCTATCCCTCACTCCATCTTACCCTATCCCTCACTCCATCTCACCCTATCCCTCACTCCATCTCACCCTATCCCTCACTCCATCTCACCCTATCCCTCACTCCATCTCACCCTATCCCTCACTCCATCTCACCCTATCCCTCACTCCATCTCACCATATCCCTCTCTCCATCTCACCCTATCCCTCCCTCCATCTCACCCTATCCCTCTCTCCATTTCACCCTATCCCTCTCTCCCCCTCTCCCTCTCATCATATCCTTCTCTCTATCTCACCCTATCCCTATCTCCCTCTCTCCATCTCACCCTCTCACCCTATCCCTCTCTCTGTCTCACCCTATCCCTCTCTCCATCTTGTCCTTTCTCCAATTCTCCCCCTCTACCTCTCTCCCCATTATCTTCAATATGTCCAATCACTCCTTGCTGTTCCCTCTCCTCCTCATGTCTTCACCCCTTCTTTT
Source organism: Oncorhynchus mykiss (assembly GCF_057628025.1). NCBI lineage: Eukaryota > Metazoa > Chordata > Actinopteri > Salmoniformes > Salmonidae > Oncorhynchus > Oncorhynchus mykiss. Next base: position 28,709,730 of record NC_143035.1, on the reverse strand, counting down.
CATTATCTACGTCTCTCATCTCATTTCTTTCAATATCTTCATTTAATATCTCTCCATCCCTCTATCTTCCTTCAATATCTCACCATCTCTCAATTCCTTGGCTCTGGAGTGGTGGAATGGTTCCCAAGGTTCTAATGAAGCAAAAAGGCCCAAGGGGGCCTGGTATATAGCCAATATACCAGAGCTAAGGGCTGTTCTTAGGCAAGACACAACGCAGAGTGTTAGGATACAGCCCTTTGCCGTGGCATTGGCCATATATCACAAACCCTCGATGTACCTTATTGCTATTATAAACTGGCTACCAGTGTAACTGGGGCAGTAAAAATAAATATTTTATCACACCCATTGTATACTTTCAGATATAATACGGCGTTCAGCCAATCAGCATTCAGGGCTCGAACCACCCAGTTTATAATTACTCTGAAGCTCTTAATAAAACATACACACCCGCATGAACGGACACACATGGACGGACACACACACACGCATGGAAGGACAAACACACACAAACGCATGGACGGACACACACGCGCATGGGACGGACACACACACATACATGGACGGAAACACACGCGCATGGACGGACACACACACACACAAGGACGGAAGCACACACACACACATATGGACGGAAGCACACACACACACACATGGACGGACACACACACACACGCATGGATGGATACACACACACGCATGGAGGACGCACACACTCATGGACGGAAGCACACACACACACAAACGGACGAACGCACACACACACATATGGACGGAAGCACACACACACACACATGGGCGGACACACACACACGCATGGATGGACGTACACACACAAAAGGATAGATGGACACACACACACAAACGGACGAACGCACACACACACACGCATGGACGCACGTACACACACTCATGGACGGAAGCACAAACGGACGGACGCACACACACACACGCATGGACGTACACACACATGTGGTCATCTATGAAGGTCTTTATTGCAGTTCATTAACGGATCAATTATCAATCACATGCTGGTCCCTGGGGTCCCGTTCCCATAGTGATTATCACTGGGGGGATAGAACAGTCATGTAGACCCACACTCACACACACACACACGCGGTCAGAGAAAGATAGAAAGAGAGAGAAAGGCATGCCCAGTTCACTACAGTCCTCTGTCACTACATTCATATTTCAGATGGTTTCTAATAGACTGATTTGCATTAGTGAGAGATAATCTGGATGACTTTGAAGTTTCACTCTGTCCTCTGGCACCAGGGAGGGGAGGCAAACACACACACACACACACACACAGAGGACCACAAACATGCGCGCTCACACACACACGCATACACACACTAATCCTGTCCCTGCTCAGCATGCAGAATAAAGGCTTTCTGCACCTGCATTCCCTTACTCCCTAACCTAGCTCCTGTGACCTGCCATAGGACTGAAGTCCAGAGGCGCACACACACACACACACACACACACACACACACACACACACACACACACACACACACAGAAAGAGAAAGAGAAAACATACACACACACACATAGCACAAACCTATAAATCCCCCTCTTGCTACTCTACACTCCTCACCACCTCTCTATCCTATCTCACAACTGGTAGATGAAAACAGTCCATCTCACTTCCCATAGATAGACCATCTGGAACTGAGTCTCAAATGGTACCCTATTCCCTACATAGCGCACTACTTTTAACCTGAACCCTATGGGTCAGAAGTAGTGCACTATAGGCTATGGGGGAAATGATGCCATTTGGGACTAGGCCCTGCAGTGTGATTAATCCACTGGTCTCTATGCAGCTTATGGAGCGTCGGAGTCCATCTTAAATAAGAGATGACGACGTTGATCAAGGCTCTGAGAGACGGAGAGAGTCTGCTGTACCAACACAGCTGCTTAATTACAGGCTTATTGTCCCAGACACACACAGCAATGATACGTCCTCACACAACCCCAGGCCCAAAACCAACACAGCAGAACAGAGTTAATGATCAAGCAAAAGAATAACTTCAAGGGCAACATCAGAATGTGGTGGGGAGCTTGAATAGTCCCAGAGCTGCACCAATTAAATGCAGTGTAGAAAATATCAGAGTTACGCACCAAATATCAACTGATTTAATTTTTAGGATAATTGTTAGATGTGAAGAAGAGTCCTAGCTGAGATGATTGCAGTTCAGACTACTGCAAGGTACCTGTCTTTTCCTATAGTAAGAGAACCCACAGTACACACACTCTGCCGCTCTCCTTGCACACACAATAGGGTGATGGACAGACATTATGCTGATTAAACCTGATGGGAACAGCCAGGTCACCCATGATACAAGTCAGTATTTGACCATGTCTGAGGACATTGGGAGATGATGAAGAAACCAGCCACTAGGGTCAACAGTAGGTTTTGGTTTTACTAGGGCGTTGTGGACAGTGATGGCGGATGGGCGTAAGCATCTGCAACTGGGGCCAAGCTTCCTGCGATTCAGGACATATACAGTATACTAGGCAGTGTCAGAGGAAAGACCAAAATATTGTCAAAGACTCCAGTCTCCAGTCATAGACTGTCCTCTCTGTTATCGCATGGTAAGCGGTAAATGAGCGCCAAGTCTAGGTCCAAAACGCTCCTTAACTTCACTAGGGTAGGGGGCAGTATTTTCACTTCCGGATGAAAAGCGTGCCCAAAGTAAACTGCCTGCTACTCAGGCCCAGAGGCTAGGATATGCATATACTTGGTAGATTTAGATAGAAACCACTCTAGTTTCCAAAACTGTTAACATAATGTCTGTGACTAAAACAGAACTTATTTGGCAGGCGAGAACCTGAGAAAAATCCATCCAGGAAGTGGGATTTCTTTATGTTTGTAGTTTTCTATTGAATGCCATTACAGTATCCATTGACTTAGGACTCAAAATGCACTTCCTATGGCTTCCCCTAGATGTCAACAGTTTTTAGAAATTGTTTCAGGCTTGTATTCCGAAAAATGAGAGAGTAAGACCACTCTGAATGAGTGGACCCTACAGTGTCCCAGAGATTTTTTCTTTTTTTATATTGACAATGTTTTTGTCCGGTTGAAATATTATCAATTATTTAGGCTAAAAACAACCTGAGGACTGATTATAAACATTGTTTGAAATGTTTCTACGAACTTTACGGATACTATTTGGATTTTTCGTCTGCCTGTTGTGACTACATTTGAGCCTGCGGATTACTGAACATAATGCGCGAACAAAACTGAGGTTTTTGGATATAAAGAGGGACCCAATATTTATTGAGTAAATGGGAGTCTTGTGAGTGCAACCATATGAAGATCATCATCAAAGGTAAGTGATTTAATTTTAGATTAATTCTATGTCTGACATGTGTAACTCCTCTACTTGCCTGGTAACTGTTTGTAATGATTTGTCTGCTGGGCGCTGTTCTCAGATAGTCGCATGGTTTGCTTTCGCCGTAAAGCCTTTTTGAAATGTTGGCCAGGTGGGACGCTAGCGGATAGAAAACACTCTAAAGTTTCTAAAACTGTTAAAATAATGTCTCTGAGTATAACAGAACTGATATGGCAGGCGAAACCCCGATGACAAACTCCGAGGACACATTTTTTTTTTTCGGCCTACCACTATTTTCAATGGCTGTCACTTTTATGATAAGGCGAAGTCCTCCCAGATTGCAATTCCTCGGGCTTCCACTAGATGTCAACAGTCTTTAGAGTTTCAGGCTGGTTTTTGGAAAATTTGGAAAATGTAGCTTTTTAGATGGCTCCCATTTTGTCTGTAGTGTTTCCAAGCGCGTGAATGAGAGCGCGTTCTTTGGTATTTTTCTATGGTAAAGACAATAACGACTATCCAAATTAAATGTTATCATTTATTTACGTATTTGGGTAGCTAAGGTTTGATTATAAATGTTGTTTAACTTGTTTGGAAAAGTTTATTAGTAACGTTTGGGATTCAAATTGTATGCATTTTTATTAATGGAGAGAAACTGGGTGGATTATTGACTGAAATGCGCCAGCTAAACTGAGTTTTTGTGGATATAAAGAAGGACATTATCGAACAAAATGACCATTTGTGATGTAACTGGGACCTTTTGGAGTGCCAACAGAAGAAGATCATCAAAGGATTTATTATATCGCTATTTCTGACTTTCGTGTTGCACCTGCCTGGTTGAAATATGTTTTTCATGGTTTATATGCGGGGCGCTGTCCTCAGATAATCGCATGGTGTGGTTTTGCCGTAAAGCCTTTTTGAAATCTGACATAGCGGCTGGATTAAATAGACGTTAAGCATTATTTTGATGTATTACACTTGTGATTTCATGAAAGATAAATATTTATAATTCTGTAGTTTGAATTTCGCGCTCTGCAATTTCACCAGATGTTGGCGAGGTGGGATGCTACCGTCCCACCTGCCCAAAATAAGTTAACAGCTTCTTCCCCCAAGCCATAAGACTGCTGAACAATTAATTGAACCTTTTTGGGATAGGGGGCAGCATTTTCACTTTTTGATGAATAGCGTGCCCAGAGTGAACTGCCTCCTACTCTGTCCCAGATGCTAGTACATGCATAGTATTATTAGTATTGGATAGAAAACACTCTGAAGTTTCTAAAACTGTTTGAATGATGTCTGTGAGTATAACAGAACTCATAAGGCAGGTGAAAACCTGAGAAAAATCCAACCAGGAAGTGGGACATCTGAGGTTTGTAGTTTTTCAAATCTTGGCCTACACATTGAGATATGGATGAGGTTGCACTTCCTAGGGCTTCAACTAGATGTCAACCGTCTTTAGAAACTGGTTTGAGGATTCTACTATAAAGGAGGGGATCATAAGAGCTCTTTGAGTCAGTGATCTGGCAGAGAGCCTTGGTCTCATGACGCGCGCTCCTGACAGAGTTACCTCTCGTTCCAGTGCCTTTATGAAGACAAAGGATTGGAACATTATTGATGTTTTATGTTAAAAACATCCTAACGATTGATTCTATATATCGTTTGAAATGTTTCTAAAGGACTGTAATGGGACTTTTCGAGTTCTTGTCGAGACTAAATGCTCGCGCCTCATGAAGATGGATTACTGGGCTGAACACGCTAACAACAAGTGGCTATTTGGACATAAATGATGGAACTTTATGGAACAAATCAGTCATTTATTGTCAACCTGGGATTCCTGGGAGTGCCTTCTGATGAAGATCATCAGAGGTAAGTGAATATTTATAGTGTTGTTTCTAACTTTGTTGATTCCAAAATGGCGGATAATCCTCTGGCTGTTTCTGAGCACCGTTCTCAGATTATGCTTTTTCCGTAAAGTTTTTTTTAAATCTGACACAGCGGTTGCATAGAGGATACATTTATCTTTAATTCTGTGAATAACACTTGCATCTTTTATCAATGTTTATTGTGAGTATTTCTGCAAAATCACCGGATGTTTTGGAATCAAAACATTACTGCAAGTAACGCGCCAATGTAAAATGAGATTTTTGGATATAAATATTAGAGGTCGACCGATTAATCGGAATGGTGGATTAATTAGGGCCAATTTAAAGTTTTCATAACAATCGGAAATCGGTATTTTTGGGAGCCGATTTGCCAATTAATTTTTTTTTTTTAGACCTTCATTTAACTAGGCAAGTCAGTTAAGAACACATTCTTATTTTCAATGAAGGCCTAGGAACGGTGGTTTAACTGCCTCGTTCAGGGGCAGAACGACCGATTTTCAACTTGTCAGCTCGGCGGATCCAATCCTGCAACCTTAGAGTTAACTACACTGCTTTTTGTGACTCCTATCTGGGAAAATGGCTGTGTGTTTTTTCGACTTGGCTATGACCTAACATAATCATATGTTGTGCTTTAGCTGTAAAGCATTTTTGAAATCGGACATGATGGGTAGATTAACAAGATGTTTATCTTTCATTTGCTGTATTGGACTTGTTAATGTGTGAAAAAAATATATATTTGAATTTCGCGCGATGCCTTTTCCTCGGATGTTGTCGAGGTTTTCAGTTAGCGGAACCCCTGCGCTAGAAAGGTTAAAGTCCACCCAGACTATTTACATTGACCCCCCCCGCCCTTTCTTTTACACTGTCTCTCTGTGTAGCCCTGTTATAATGGTTGCAAATGAGAACGTGTTCTCAGTCAACTTACCTTGTAAAATAACAAATAAATAAATCAAATAAATAAGGTGTGTAGCTTCCACCTCAGACAGTCAATTACTGTAATATATTTTTCTGGCAGGTTTGTTTTTTGAATGTTTTTTTAGCTCCACCTTATTTAGCTAGGCTGAAGTTTATATAGTGCCCAGCTCAGTGCCCAGATAGATTGCACTCACGACGATCCATATACAACCGAGTCCTAGCCCTATATGCAACAGATGGAGCTGACGAAGAGTGAGATCAGTGAACACCATAACTCACTGTATGAACCTGAGAGCTCAGAATCACAATCATCACAGTGCGAGCCAAGAGATATTATTGAAGAGTGTGTGCAAGATCCAAAATATATAGTCTTTGATAGCAAGCTGAAGGAGTTGTTCAATGTCTGCCATGAGCCAGGATGTCATCAGTTCATCCCTGAAAATAAATGGCTTTGCCATCACCATGGAGACAGAGTGTGCTGTGGGCCACAGGAGGAAGTGGGAGTCCCAGACTAGAGTGGGAAAGTTGTTTGCAGGCAATCTGTTCGTGCCATCAGCGGTCCTCCTTACTGGCGGCTCCCACTCCAATCTCGACCACTTTTGTGGAAACATGTCACCTCCTCAGCCTGGTGTCCATGTCGCTGTGACAGTTCACAAACCAACAGCACATCTATCCACATGGGACCCGGCACACGGAGCCCATTCTGGTTACAATTGGTGACAGTCCATTGATCGTATCTGGAGACACACGGCGTGATTCCTCAGGCCGTTGTGCCTCCTTTGGCACTTACATCATCCTGGTCACTGTTTCCCACCTGATCCTCCCTCAGGAGACAGTGCATGTGATCGAAGTGAAGAACAGCTACTGGTTTGAGACGGAGGGATTAAAACCTGTTGGGGCTAGGGGGCACAAGGAGTTCGCTAAAGGGAACACCCCCTCCCATTCAGCTGAAAAAAATATTCTTTAGAAATATTAAACTTTCACACATTAACAAGTCCAATACAGCAAATGAAAGATAAACATCTTGTTAATCTAACCATCGTGTCCGATTTTTAAAATGTTTTACAGCGAAAACACAACATATATTTATGTTAGAGTGACCACCAAATTCAAAAACACACACAGCGATTTTTCACAGTCACAAAAGCATAAATATTGATAAAATGAATCACTAACCTTTGATTATCTCCATCAGATGACACTCATAGGACATCATGTTATACATGTATTGTGTGTTTTGTTCGATAATGTGCATATATATATATAAAAATCTCAGTTTACATTGGCACGTTACGTGCAGTAATGTTTTGATTCCAAAACATCCGGTGATTTTGCAGAAATACTCACAATAAACATTGACAAAGGATGCAAGTGTTATTCACAGAATTAAAGATAAACGTATCCTCTATGCAACCGCTGTGTCCGATTTCAAAAATGCTTTACAGCTAAAGCACAACATATGTTAGGTCATAGCCAAGTCGAAAAAACACACAGCCATTTTCCCAGATAGGAGTCGCAAAAAGCAGTGTAGTTAACTGTAAGGTTGCAGGATTAGATCCGCCGAGCTGACAAGTTGAAAATCGGTCGTTCTGCCCCTGAACGAGGCAGTTAAACCACCGTTCCTAGGCCGTCATTGAAAATAAGAATGTGTTCTCAACTGACTTGCCTAGTTAAATAAAGGTCTAAAAAAAATAAAACAATTGGCAAATCGGCGCCCAAAAATACAGATTTCCGATTGTTATGAAAACTTGAAATTGGCCCTAATTAATCCACCATTCCGATTAATCGGTCGACCTCTAATATTTATATCCAAAAATCTCATTTTACATTGGCGCGTTACTTGCAGTAATGTTTTGATTCCAAAACATCCAGTGATTTTGCAGAAATACTCACAATAAACATTGATAAAAGATGCAAGTGTTATTCACAGAATTAAAGATAAACGTATCCTCTATGCAACCGCTGTGTCAGATTAAAAAAAAACTTTACGGAAAAAGAATAATCTGAGAATGGCGCTCAGAACCCAAAGAAATAGTCGCCATTTTGGCATCAACAAAAGCTACAAAAAACACTATAAATATTCACTTACCTATGAATATCTTCATCAGAAGGCAGTGCAAGGAGTCCTAGTTCCACAATAAATCGTTGTTTTGTTCCATAATGTCCATTACTAGTGTCCTAAAGCTGACGCTGGTCCAGGCGAACTCGGACGAAAACTTCAAAAAGATATATTCCAGGTCGAATTAACTGGTCAAACTAATTAGAGAATCAATCTTCAGGATGTTATTTTCATATATATCCAATAACGTTCCAACCGGAACATACGTTTTCATCTGCAGCCAAATGGAACGATGGCGATATCAACAGACAAATGCGCAACAGGGAAACTGCATTCTGCCAGGACAGTGACTCATGCCCCTCCCATTCGGTCAAAGTTCACACCAGAGGCTCCATTCCACGTTCTACTGAATGAGGGCATCTAGTGGAAGGCGTAGGAAGTGCTAACAGATCCATATCTTGTTGGGAAGTGAAGAGGCGATGACTTAAAATTAGAACCGCATTCAGAATTTCACTTCCTGTTTGGAAGACTGCCTGCCCTATGAGTTCTGTTATACTCACAGACATAATTCAAACCGTTTTAGAAACTTCAGAGTGTTTTCTATCCAATAGTAATAATAATATGCATATATTAGCAATCTAGGACAGAGTAGGATGCAGTTCACTATGGGCACGCAATTCATCCAAAGTGAAAATACTTCCCCCTATCCCCAACAAGTTAAAGAGATGCCTGCAACACATTGAGGTAAACTATAGCCTAATCTATATTTTGTAGCCTAAGGGTTGTAAGTGTATATTTGGTGGATGTAGGAAGAGGACGTAGGTACCTTTAGGAGAATAATAATCAAATTATTATTACTAACAGGCCCATGGATGCAGTATTGAAAGCCTGGCCACTGACAGGTATCAAATTATTATTACTAACAGGCCCATGGATGCAGTATTGAAACCCTGGCCATTGACAGGTATCAAATTATTATTACTAACAGGCCCATGGATGCAGTATTGAAACCCTGGCCACTGACAGGTATCAAATCATTATTACTAACAGGCCCAAAGAATGCAGTATTGAAACCCTGGCCACTGACAGGTATCAAATTATTATTACTAACAGGCCCATGGATGCAGTATTGAAACCCTGGCCACTGACAGGTATCAAATCATTATTACTAACAGGCCCAAAGAATGCAGTATTGAAACTCTCACCACTGACAGGCATCAAATCATTATTACTAACAGGCCCAAAGAATGCAGTATTGAAACTCTCACCACTGACAGGTATCAAATCATTATTACTAACAGGCCCAAAGAATGCAGTATTGAAACTCTCACCACTGACAGGCATCAAATCATTATTACTAACAGGCCCAAAGAATGCAGTATTGAAACTCTCACCACTGACAGGTATCAAATCATTATTACTAACAGGCCCAAAGAATGCAGTATTGAAACTCTCACCACTGACAGGTATCAAATCATTATTACTAACAGGCCCAAAGAATGCAGTATTGAAACTCTCACCACTGACAGGCATCAAATCATTATTACTAACAGGCCCAAAGAATGCAGTATTGAAACTCTCACCACTGACAGGTATCAAATCATTATTACTAACAGGCCCAAAGAATGCAGTATTGAAACTCTCACCACTGACAGGCATCCAAGTGTGAGGCAGCACTTGTGGTATTGTGCCGCCACTGCTGGTGGGAGTGTCCAGGTGCTAACCGCAGATCACCACATCACCAATGAACACCAGTGGGTCACTGGAGACACACTCGGCTGCTGTGAGCACCCCCCCCCCAAAAATTGTAAATTAAAAAGCATTTTTTAAATTTGTGCATTTCTATGTGAATAACTACAACCAATTGATTTAATAAAATCAGTATAATTGTAGAACAGCATAATTGTAGTAGCCTACTTATTAAAAGCAAGGGAGTGACAGCAGGCTACAACAAAGGAGGGAGAGACAGCAGGCTACAACAAAGGAGGGAGAGACAGCAGGCTACAACAAAGGAGGGAGAGACAGCAGGCTACAACAAAGGAGGGAGAGACAGCAGGCTACAACAAAGGAGGGAGAGACAGCAGGCTACAACAAAGGAGGGAGAGACAACAGGCTACAACAAAGGAGGGAGAGACAGCAGGCTACAACAAAGGAGGGAGAGACAGCAGGCTACAACAAAGGAGGGAGAGACAACAGGCTACAACAAAGGAGGGAGAGACAACAGGCTACAACAAAGGAGGGAGAGACAGCAGGCTACAACAAAGGAGGGAGAGAGCAGGCTACAACAAAGGAGGGAGAGACAGAAGGCTACAACAAAGGAGGGAGAGACAGCAGGCTACAACAAAGGAGGGAGAGACAGAAGGCTACAACAAAGGAGGGAGAGACAGAAGGCTACAACAAAGGAGGGAGAGACAGAAGGCTACAACAAAGGAGGGAGAGACAGCAGGCTACAACAAAGGAGGGAGAGACAGAAGGCTACAACAAAGCAGGGAGAGACAGAAGGCTACAACAAAGGAGGGAGAGACAGAAGGCTACAACAAAGGAGGGAGAGACAGCAGGCTTCAACAAAGGAGGGAGAGACAGAAGGCTACAACAAAGGAGGGAGAGACAGCAGGCTACAACAAAGGAGGGAGAGACAGAAGGCTACAACAAAGCAGGGAGAGACAGAAGGCTACAACAAAGGAGGGAGAGACAGAAGGCTACAACAAAGGAGGGAGAGACAGCAGGCTACAACAAAGGAGGGAGAGACAGCAGGCTACAACGAAGTAGGGAGAGACAGAAGGCTACAACAAAGCAGGGAGAGACAGAAGGCTACAACAAAGGAGGGAGAGACAGAAGGCTACAACAAAGGAGGGAGAGACAGCAGGCTACAACAAAGGAGGGAGAGACAGCAGGCTACAACAAAGGAGGGAGAGACAGCAGGCTACAACAAAGGAGGGAGAGACAGCAGGCTACAACAAAGGAGGGAGAGACAGCAGGCTACAACAAAGGAGGGAGCGCTCAGTTTCAAACAAGAGTTATCCAAGGCTGCCAGGGCATTTGTGGTGAAAGCCATCAAGGAGCAGAAGACATGGTGTTTCCGGTCTGAGCTCCTACACGGCATCGTTGACTGCTGTGCCAATGGTAAGTCTACTAGATTATGTCAGATGTAAACATATATAGAGAGATTACCTACAATGATTTGTGTAACTTCTGAGTGCTCAAAGAGAGAAAGTGGTGGTCACTTTGGGAGAGCGGGCTGGTGTTCTGAAAATGGAGAAGGAGCAGACAATTCAACAGCGAATTGAAAGATACGCCCATCCATAAAGGGAATCGGAGTGGAACAGATTTTGTTTCCATTTCAACGGACGGACCTGCTACCTTGTCCCAGACGTGCTGTTTCGAATCTCACTCTCCCTCTCTCCTGGACCTCCAGTCTCGACCTATGAATGCTCAGCTATGATGTAAAAAGGGCTTTTTGCTGTGCTGCATGCTGTGTATTCACTAACTTTCTGAGTGATGTGACATATTTGTGGTATTCTTCAAGAATCAATGGTTAGATATCATTCATTAATAAGCACAAAAATGGATGTAGCCACTTTTGATTGCCCCTTTATGGTATGCTTCTGTTGTTTGTCTGTTAATCTTGAGCATGAGGCAAAGACTTGCAATCACAAGCCTGTGATCTGTTTCCACTACCATGTACCCAGTTCACTTTGGATAAAGGCTTCTGCTAAATGGCATATATTACTGAAGTCTCCTTTGACTCTGTCAACTAGCTGCCCAGTGTAGTTGCCATTCCTTTCCAATAGATGCCAGCCATAGCTAGATGAAATCACTACTCTGGCAACAGGAACATGGGTTAGTGGGCGTTGGAAGTAGTTTTATCTTCAATGCAAGTTTATCTGGTTACGCTTGAACCTGTTGTTATAGTGTAAAAGATAAATAACACTATTTTTACTTAAGGTGCAGGTATTAGGCCTATGTATTGAAAACAGTTACAGCAGTCTAGATTTACTAAATGAACTGGTTTTATTCAAAACTAAAATCCTGTGTAAATGGCACTTGCTTCTGGGTATGCTGCCTTATGGAAGAAACGACACACACAGGGATGAAACGCCATACACCTCGTCCAATTCTCCCTTGTGCCCATAAATGACAGCCTGAATGCTCTGCAAACAAAATCACTAGAAAAGTTAGTCTGATACTGAAACTAAATCACACTTCATTTATAATGAGTACGCCCCATCATTGGTTAGAATGAGATTTCATGAACCAAATCAAACTGTATTTGACCTTACTGTGAAATGCTCACTTATAAGCAATTAACCAACAGTGCAGTTCAAGAAAATATTTAATAAAAATTAACACAATAAAATAACAATAACAAGGCTATTTACAGGGGGTACCGGTACTGAGTCAATGTACAGGGGTACAGATTAGTCGAGGAAATTTGTACATATAGGTAGGGGTGAAGTGACTAGGCCTTGAAAATAAACAGTGAGTAGCAGCACTGTACCAAACAAATTGAGGGGGGAATCAATGTAAATTGTCAATTGACCATTTGGGGCAACGATCATGATGCTGTCTGTGATTCGATGGTCGTCGAAATAAAAGGTGAATGTGTTACCATCACGTCAAACAGCGCTTGTGATAAACAACGTTATAGGTTACTGGTTATAAATATTGAGCACCTACCCACTACTGGTGTTAACTTTAAACAACTTTTGATAAAGCAACATATCACGGGATGTAATACATCACCATCCAGACAGACTGACAGGAACCTCTGACCTGGATGTAATACAGTCACCATCCAGACAGACTGACAGGAACCTCTGACCTGGATGTAATACATCACCATCCAGACAGACTGACAGGAACCTCTGACTGGATGTAATACAGCCACCATCCAGACAGACTGACAGGAACCTCTGACCTGGGTGTAATACAGCCACCATCCAGACAGACTGACAGGAACCTCTGACTGGATGTAATACAGCCACCATCCAGACAGACTGACAGGAACCTCTGACCTGGATGTAATACATCACCATCCAGACAGACTGACAGGAACCTCTGACCTGGGTGTAATACAGCCACCATCCAGACAGACTGACAGGAACCTCTGACCTGGATATAATACATCACCATCCAGACAGACTGACAGGAACCTCTGACCTGGATGTAATACATCACTATCCAGACAGACTGACAGGAACCTCTGACCTGGATGTAATACAGCCACCATCCAGACAGACTGACAGGAACCTCTGACCTGGATGTAATACAGCCACCATCCAGACAGACTGACAGGAACCTCTGACCTGGATGTAATACAGCCACCATCCAGACAGACTGACAGGAACCTCTGACCTGGATGCAATACAGCCACCATCCAGACAGACTGACAGGAACCTCTGACCTGGATGTAATACAGCCACCATCCAGACAGACTGACAGGAACCTCTGACCTGGATGTAATACAGCCACCATCTAGACAGATTGACAGGAACCTCTGACCTGGATATAATACATCACTATCCAGACAGACTGACAGGAACCTCTGACCTGGATATAATACATCACCATCCAGACAGACTGACAGGAACCTCTGACCTGGATATAATACATCACCATCCAGACAGACTGACAGGAACCTCTGACCTGGATGTAATACAGCCACCATCCAGACAGACTGACAGGAACCTCTGACCTGGATGTAATACATCACCATCCAGACAGACTGACAGGAACCTCTGACCTGGATATAATACATCACCATCCAGACAGACTGACAGGAACCTCTGACCTGGATATAATACATCACCATCCAGACAGACTGACAGGAACCTCTGACCTGGATGTAATACAGCCACCATCCAGACAGACTGACAGGAACCTCTGACCTGGATGTAATACATCACCATCCAGACAGACTGACAGGAACCTCTGACCTGGATATAATACAGCCACCATCCAGACAGACTGACAGGAACCTCTGACCTGGATATAATACATCACCATCCAGACAGACTGACAGGAACCTCTGACCTGGATGTAATACAGCCACCATCCAGACAGACTGACAGGAACCTCTGACCTGGATGTAATACAGCCACCATCCAGACAGACTGACAGGAACCTCTGACCTGGATGTAATACATCACTATCCAGACAGACTGACAGGAACCTCTGACCTGGATGTAATACAGCCACCATCCAGACAGACTGACAGGAACCTCTGACCTGGATGTAATACAGCCACCATCCAGACAGACTGACAGGAACCTCTGACCTGGATGTAATACAGCCACCATCCAGACAGACTGACAGGAACCTCTGACCTGGATGTAATACAGCCACCATCTAGACAGATTGACAGGAACCTCTGACCTGGATATAATACATCACTATCCAGACAGACTGACAGGAACCTCTGACCTGGATATAATACATCACCATCCAGACAGACTGACAGGAACCTCTGACCTGGATATAATACATCACCATCCAGACAGACTGACAGGAACCTCTGACCTGGATGTAATACAGCCACCATCTAGACAGATTGACAGGAACCTCTGACCTGGATGTAATACAGCCACCATCCAGACAGACTGACAGGAACCTCTGACCTGGATGTAATACATCACCATCCAGACAGACTGACAGGAACCTCTGACCTGGATATAATACAGCCACCATCCAGACAGACTGACAGGAACCTCTGACCTGGATATAATACATCACCATCCAGACAGACTGACAGGAACCTCTGACCTGGATGTAATACAGCCACCATCCAGACAGACTGACAGGAACCTCTGACCTGGATGTAATACAGCCACCATCCAGACAGACTGACAGGAACCTCTGACCTGGATATAATACATCACCATCCAGACAGACTGACAGGAACCTCTGACCTGGATATAATACATCACCATCCAGACAGACTGACAGGAACCTCTGACCTGGATGTAATACAGCCACCATCCAGACAGACTGACAGGAACCTCTGACCTGGATGTAATACATCACCATCCAGACAGACTGACAGGAACCTCTGACTGGATGTAATACAGCCACCATCCAGACAGACTGACAGGAACCTCTGACCTGGGTGTAATACAGCCACCATCCAGACAGACTGACAGGAACCTCTGACCTGGATGTAATACATCACCATCCAGACAGACTGACAGGAACCTCTGACTGGATGTAATACAGCCACCATCCAGACAGACTGACAGGAACCTCTGACCTGGGTGTAATACAGCCACCATCCAGACAGACTGACAGGAACCTCTGACTGGATGTAATACAGCCACCATCCAGACAGACTGACAGGAACCTCTGACCTGGATGTAATACAGCCACCATCCAGACAGACTGACAGGAACCTCTGACCTGGATGTAATACAGCCACCATCCAGACAGACTGACAGGAACCTCTGACCTGGATGTAATACAGCCACCATCCAGACAGACTGACAGGAACCTCTGACCTGGATGTAATACAGTCAACAGACAGACAGACTGACAGAAACCTCTGACTGGATGTAATACAGTCACCATCCAGACAGACAGACAGGATCCTCTGACCTGGATATAATACATCACCATCCAGACAGACTGACAGGAACCTCTGACTTGATGTAATACAGCCACCATCCAGACAGACTGACAGGAACCTCTGACTTGATGTAATACAGCCACCGTCCACTGAGATTTTGTGCTGTATCGCCACCATCTCTCTACAACACACATACTCCTACTCTAGCCATTATTTGGCAGCATCCGCACTCACACCAGATTGTGTCACTGCTACGTCGACCCTCTAGGTGAGGTGTTTCAGGCTGCATATCTGTGTTGTTACTGCCACGATAACAAACTCTTTTGATTTGGGGAAACGATTGGCTCAGTGATGCAATAATGTCAACATGGCGATTTATAGTTACAGTTAGCTGAATCCTAGAGTTTCCATTCCCCTTTAAGAAACTTAACCTTACAAATTCAGAGTTGATGCCTAAACTTCACTTTAAACACTTTGAAATGTAACATTTGCAACAACTTCAAAATGTTCCATTTTGAGAAATATGGATGCACTATTATGGATGTCTATTTCTGAGACTGTGAGACTGTGAGAGCTAGTTGTATGGGAAGTGTTTGTTTAACAAACCCTCACCTGAGACATGGAAAGAGAGTGGGGAGAGAGAAACGAAGAGAGAGAGAGAGAGAGAGAGAGAGACAGTGAAAGAGAAAGAGAAAGAGAGAGAAACGGAAAGAGAGGGATGGAGAGAGAGGGATGGATGGGAGAGTGTGAGTGAGTGTGTGTAGAGAGTGACATAAGCACTTACTGGTATTAGAGGGTAAACTTCCCCCAGGCATCCATCACAAAGTTGTAGAAAAAAACCTGTTTAACTCAAAGTTACTTCACTCATCTACTTTGATCGGCCAATGACAAATGAGCGTCTGGAAAAATGGCTGTGCTGTTTATTCTCTAGCGAGGGAGATGGAGAAATGCCCTCTTGGCCCCAAGCTGAGGACATTACAGACTGAATAAATAAAGTGAGAAAGTTTGCATATTGAATAACTGTCAGAAGCTGTTCCTCAGGTAGCTGATGGAGAGGCTTGTTTCCCGGCTGAGCCCTCCCTTCTATGGATCACACACGCACACACACACACATATATATATATAAAGGCACGTATGCACGCACACACACACTCACTCACACATGAAGGCATGCATGCACACACACACACATACTCACTCACTCATGCACACGCACACACAAGTACACACAAACAAAGGAAGTGCAGTACCTTCAGAAAGTTGTCATACCCCTTGACTTGATTTATTCCACATTTTCTATACACAATAAATACCCCATTATGACAAAGTGAAAACGTGTTTTTAGAAATGTTTGCAAATTAATTGAAAATTAAATACAGAAATATCTCATTTACATAAATATTCACACCCCTTTGCTTTGACACTCCAAATTGAGCTCAGGTGCATCCAATTTCCTTTTTTAATCATCCTTGAAATGTCAATACAACTTGATTGGAGTCCAGCTGTTGCCAATTCAATTGTTTGTACATGATTTAGAAATAACCACACCTGTCTATATAAGGTCCAACAACTGACAATGCAAGTCAGAGCAGAAACTAGACCATGAAGTCCAAGGAACTGTCCATAGAACTCTGAGATAGAATTGTGATGAGGCATATATCTGGGGAAAGTAATAAAACCATTTATTGAGTGTTGAACGTTTCCAAGAGCACAGTGGTCTCCCTCATTGGAAAATTAAGAAAAAATGGAACTACCCAGACTCTGCCTAGAGCTGGCCGTCTGACCAAACTGAGCAACCGGGCAAGGTCAGGGAGGTAACCAATAACCCAATGACCACTCTGACAGAACTACAGAGTTCCTTGGCTGAGATTGGAGATCCTGCCAGAAGTACAATAGTCTATACAGCACTTCACCAATCTGGGCTTTATGGGGTAGTCGCCAGATAGAAGCCACTCCGGAGAAAAAGGCACATCACAGCATGCCTGGGGTTTGCAAAAAAGGTAAGTGAAATACTATGAGAGCATAGTAAGATTATGTGGTATGTGAAGATAGCGCCGTGCTGGATGGGCGCTGCATTGCAAGCTCCGGCCTAACTTTGCTATTTTGTGATTAGTTACTTTTACTTTATTTTCACGAAATGTACACGCTATTATTTCTTACAACCGACAAGAACTCTTGAACATGAGATCAGCTGTTACTTATTCCAATTCCGACTTCTACTTCAATTTATCTGCCCTGGGCTCTCTGTTTTGTCGACACAATTTTTGGGCAACCCAAGCGGAAAACACTGTCATTGCATAGGCAAGGTGGGGGAATCCGGCCACTTCCTCCCTCCACTCTACTGGTCACTCGAAAACAAGATGGATAACCGCCAAACACAGATTTGCTACCAACGGCACTCTAGAAACTGCAATATTCTTTGCTTTCATTAAACATGGCTCACGGACAATGTCCATTGCTATCCAACTCCATGGATTCTCCATTCACCGGGCGGACAGGACAGTGGAGTTGGGGAAATCGAGGGGGAGAGGGGTTTGTCCTTTCCATCAACTCCAACTTATTTCACTAACTCCAGCGTGGTGGAAGTGTTGACCCACTGTTCACACATCTTGGAATACCTGACTGTCAAATGCCAACCCTTCTACCTCCCAAGGGAGTTTTCAGCTGTTATCGTGACCTCAGGATAAGAAAAATAACAAGCTGGCACATAATGAACTGTGCAAGGCGATAAACAAGTAACGAAATCTACATGCGGATAGGCTGCTTTTCTGGTTTCTGTCTATTTTAATTCTGCATCACTAAGACACGTGATGCCCAACTTCCATCAACACGTATCCAATGCACTAGGGGGGATACAGTTATTCTACCCACAAGCAAGTATACAAGGCCATCCCACATTCGGGCAAATCAGATCATGACTCCATACTTCTGCTTCCTGTTTACAAGCAGAAACTCAAACAGGAAGTACCTGTGACTCGCTCCGTTGAAAAATGGTCACCAGAATCAGAGATTATGCTACAGGGCTGCTTTGCTATATCTGATTGGAATATGTTTTGAGACTCCACTGATAATATTGACATGCCTTCGTCACCAGCTTCATTTGAAAATGCATCAGCGACATTGTTACCATGGTGAAGGTTCGCTGCTTCTTCAATGAAAGCCCTGGATTAACAATGCATGCCACATGTTTCAGGGGCTACAGACCATTACAGATTACAAAGGAAGACCCAACAGTGATCTACCCAACAATGCTTCTCTACCAGACAAACTCAATGCGTTTTGTGCAGGCTTTGACAACAACATGTTGTCAACAACAACATGGTGTGAGGGCCGTCACTGACCAAGAGGATTGGGTGATATCGCTGTCTGAGGGTGACAGGAAAAAGGTCTTTAATCAGGTCAACACCAGCACTCTCACAGCATGCGCAGAACAGCTGACAGGCATATTCACGGTAATTGTCAACCTCTCCTTGTCCCAGTCTGCAACCTCCACATGTTTTAAGATGAGCAACATCATTCCTGTCCCCAAGATCTCTAAGGCTTCATGCCACCATAACTACCGCCCTGTTGCACTCACTTCTGTGACCGGAAGGTTGCAAGTTCAAACCCCCGAGCTGACAAGGTACAAATCTGTCGTTCTGCCCCTGAAAATCACTTGTTTTTGGAACTATTGAATGTAATGCGCCAATGTAAACTTATTTTATATAAATATGAGCTTCATCAAACAAAACATGCATGTATTGTGTAACATGAAGTCTTATGAGTGTCATCTGATGAAGATAATTCAAGGTTAGTGATTAATTTTATCTCTATTTCTGCTTTTTATGACTGCTATATTTCACTGGTAAATACTGTGCTTATTGTGGTTTGGTGGAGACCTAACATAATCGTTTGTAGTGCTTTCGCTGAAAAGCCTATTTGAAATCGGACACTTTGGGGGATTAACAACCAGATTAACTTTAAAATGATATAAAACACATGTTTCACTGGTAGTTGTCATATCGATCCCGGTAGCGGGATTGCAGCCATAACAAGTTTTAAGCCCATTCCTTTGACGATGGGGATGATTGTGCCCTTAGGCGACGTTGTTGCTGGTGATGTCTGGTGAGGACCTGCCTTACAACAGGCCAACAAGCCCTTTGTCCAGCCTCTCTCATTCTTTTGCGGGCAGTCTGAGCACTGATGGAGGGATTGTGCTGTACCTTTCCCGCAGGTGTGATGTTCGGATGTTTTACCGATCCTGTGCAGGTGTTGTTACACATGGTCTGCCACTGCGAGGACGATCAGCTGTCCGTCCTGTCTCCTTGTAGCGTTGTCTTAGGCGTCTCACAGTATGGACATTGCAATTTATTGCCCTGGCCACATCTGCAGTTCTCATGCCTCCTTGCAGCATGCCTAAGGCACAGTCATGCAGATGAGCAAGGACCCTGGGCATCTTTCTTTTGGTGAACAGGCAGTTAACCCACTGTTCCTAGGCCGTCATTGAAAGTAAGAATTTGTTCTTAACTGACTTGCCTAGTTAAATAAAGGTGAATTTTTTTTTTTTTAAATAAATAAAATGAAGTGCTTTGAAAGAATGGTTATGGCACACATTAACTCCACCATCCCAGACACCCTAGACCCACTACAATTTGACTGTCACCTAAAACCCTAAAACTTTTTCAGATGCGCAATTGAGAGCATCCTGTCAGGCTGTATCACTGCCTGGTACGACAACTGCACCTCCCGCAACCGCAGGGCTCTCCAGAGGGAGGTGCGGTCTGCCCAACGCATCACCGGGGGCAAACTACCTGCCCTCCAGGACACCTAAAGCACCCGATGACACAGGAAGGCCAAAAATATCAAAACGGACAACAAACACCCAAACCATTGCCAGTTCACCCCGCTATCATCCAGAAGGCGAAGTCAGTACAGGTGCATCAAAGCTGGGACCGAGAGACTGAAAAACAGCTTCTATCTCAAGGCAATCAGACTTTTAATTAGCTATCACTAGCAGCTTAAAAGCTGCTGCACTACTGTATATACATATACTTGAAATCAATGGACACTTTAATAATGGAACACTAGTCACTTTAATATTTACATATTTTGCATTACTTATCTCTCAAATGTACATACTGTATTCTATACTATTCTACTGTATTTCAGTCTGTGCCGCTCTGACATTGCTCATTCAAATATCTACATATTCCTAATTCCAATCCTTTACTTTAGATTTGTGTGTATTGTGTGTATTGTTGTGATTACTTGTTAGATATTACTGCACTGTTGGAGCTACAAACACAAGCATTTTGCTACACCCGCAATAACATCTGCTAAAGATGTGTATGTGACCAATAACATCTGCTAACCATGTGTATGTGACCAATAACATCTGCTAAACATTTGTATGTGACCAATAACATTTGATTTGATCATTTTATTTGAATTTGCATACTGCCCCAACAGATTCATAAATGACGCAATCTCAATTGCTCTCCACACTGCCCTCACCCACCTACAGCGCCATGAGAAAGTCTTTGCCCCCTTTCTAATTTTCTCTACTTTAGCATTTTTTTGATACTGAAGGGTATCAGATGAAGCAAAACCTAATATTAGATAAAGGGAAACTGAGTGAACAACTAGCACTACAATTACATATTTATTTCACAAACAAAGTTATGCACCACCGAATGCCCCTGTGTGAAAAAGTAATTACCCCCTTACACTCAATAACTGGTTGTGCCACATTTAGCAGCAATGACTGGAACCAAATGCTTCTTATAGTTGTTGATCAGTCTCTCACAACTCTGTGGAGGAATTAAGGCCCACTCTTGCATGCAGAACTGCTTTAACTCAGTGGTATTTATCGGTTTTCAAGCATGAACTGCTTTTTCAAGTCTTACCACAACATCGTAATTGGGATTAGGACTGGACTTTGACTAGGCCATTCCAAAACTTCAAATTTGTAGCTTTTTAGAAATTTTCATGTAGACTTGATTGTGTGTTTTGGATGATTGTCTTGCTGCATGATCCAGCTATGCTTCAGCTTCAGTTAGCAGACGGATGGGATGGCCTGACGTTCTCCTGGAGAATTCTCTGATACAGAGCAGAATTCATAGTTCCTTCCAAACTCAGCAAAAAAAGAAACGTCCTCTCACTGTCAACTGCATTTATTTTCAGCAAACTTAACATGTGTAAATATTTGTATGAACATAACAAGATTCAACAACTGAGACAAGTTCCACAGACATGTGACTAACATATATTGAATAATGTGTCCTTGAACAAAGGGGGGTCAAAGTCAAAAGTAACAGTCAGTATCTGGTGTGGCCACCAGCTGCATTAAGTAGAGCAGTGCATCTCCTCCTCATGGACTGCACCAGATTTGCCAGTTCTTGCTGTGAGATGTTACCCCACTCTTCAACCAAGGCACCTGCAAGTTCCCGGACATTTCTGGGGGGAATGGCCCTAGCACTCACCCTCCATTCCAACTGGTCCTGGATGTGCTCAATGGGATTGAGATCTGGGCTCTTCGCTGGCCATGGCAGAACACTGACATACCTGTCTTGCAGGAAATCACACACAGAACGAGCAGTATGGCTGGTGGCATTGTCGTGCTGGAGGGTCATGTCAGGATGAGCCTGAAGGAAGGGTACCACATGAGGGAGGAGGATGTCTTCCCTGTAATGCACAGCATTCATATTGCCTTGATATTACCCTCCACCTCCAAATCGATCCCGCTCCAGAGTACAGGCCTCGGTGTTAACTTTTTATGGCTGCAGGGGCAGTATTGAGTAGCTTGGATGAAAAGGTGCCCATTGTAAACGGCCAGCTCCTCAGTCTCAGTTGCTAACATATGCATATTATTAGTAGTATTTGATATAAAACACTCTGAAGTTTCTAAAACTGTTTGAATTATGTCTGTGAGTATCCCAGAACTCATATTGCAGGCAAAAACCTGAGAAATTCCCCATCCTGTTTGGATTTTTTCTGGGGGTGGCAGATTTTCAACCAAGCTCTCATTGAAATTACAGTGAGATATGGATGAGTTTTCAATATAACTTTTTCTGATGACTCTAATGTGAAGGGGGGTCGAATGAGACAGGAAATGGTCACCACTGCCACGAGTTGACCATGCTTTCACCATGCGCGTTCACAAGGGAAGGACCTGCGTTCCACCGCTCATCTGATGTCATTCTAATTCAACAGTTGGAACGTTATTCAAGATATATGTAAACAACATTCTAAAGATTGATTCAGTACATCGTTTGACATGTTTCTACTGACTGTTGCGGAACTTTTGGATATTTCGTCACATTATAGTGGACGCGCTTTGTGACTTTGAAATTGTTTACCAAACGCGCTAACCAAAGTAGCTAATTGGACATAAATAACGGTCATTTTCAAACAAATCAAGCATTCATTGTGGACCTGGGATTCCTAGGACTGCATTCTGATGAAGTTCATCAAAGGTAAGGAAACATTTATCATGTATTTTCTGGTTTCTGTTGACTCCAACATGGCTGCTAATTTGGCTATTGTTCTGAGCTCCATCTCAGATTATTGCATGGGTTGCTTTTTCCGTAATGTTTTTTTTTTTTTTATCTGACACAGCGGTTGCATTAAGGAGAGGTATATCTATAATTCCATGTGTATAACTTGTATTATCATCTACATTTATGATGAGTATTTCTGTTGAAACGAAGTGGCTATGCAAAATCACTTGTTTTTGGAACTACTGAATGTAACGCGCCAATGTAAACTCAGATTCTTTTATAGAAATATGAACTTTATCAAACAAAACATGCATGTATTGTGTAACATGAAGTCTTATGAGTGTCATCTGATGAAGATAATTCAAGGTTAGTGATTAATTTTATCTCTATTTCTGCTTTTTATGACTGCTATATTTCACTGGTAAATACTGTGCTTATTGTGGTTTGGTGGAGACCTAACATAATCGTTTGTAGTGCTTTTGCTGAAAAGCCTATTTGAAATCGGACACTTTGGGGGATTAACAACCAGATTAACTTTAAAATTATATAAAACACATGTTTCACTGGTAGTTGTCATATCGATCCCAGTAGCGGGATTGCAGCCATAACAAGTTTTAAGCCCATTCCTTTGACGATGGGGATGATTGTGCCCTTAGGCGACGTTGTTGCTGGTGATGTCTGGTGAGGACCTGCCTTACAACAGGCCAACAAGCCCTTTGTCCAGCCTCTCTCATTCTTTTGCGGGCAGTCTGAGCACTGATGGAGGGATTGTGCTGTACCTTTCCCGCAGGTGTGATGTTCGGATGTTTTACCGATCCTGTGCAGGTGTTGTTACACATGGTCTGCCACTGCGAGGACGATCAGCTGTCCGTCCTGTCTCCTTGTAGCGTTGTCTTAGGCGTCTCACAGTATGGACATTGCAATTTATTGCCCTGGCCACATCTGCAGTTCTCATGCCTCCTTGCAGCATGCCTAAGGCACAGTCATGCAGATGAGCAAGGACCCTGGGCATCTTTCTTTTGGTGTTTTTCAGAGTCAGTAGAAAGGCCTCTTTAGTGTCCTACGTTTTCATAACTGTGACCTCAATTGCCTACCGTCTGTAAGCTGTTAGTGTCTAAATGACCGTTCTACAGGTGCATGTTCATTAAAACTTATTAGGGCTGGGGTCTTTTTTTCAAAATTTCTGCCTGACTGACGTGCCCAAAGTAAACTGCCTGTTACTCAGGCCCAGAAGCAGGATATGCATATAATTGGTACCATTGGATAGAAAACATCATGTTTGAGACTATAACACTATTGATATGCTAGGATAAAAATGCACTTACAATGGAAAGCTATGGGTCCTATGCAATTCCAGCTCCCAGATTGCAATTCCTATGATTTCCACACTTCTTTGTTCAAGGTTTCAGGCTTGCTTCTTCCCAAACGAGGAATAATTTAGAGTTTAGGTACTGTTACTTTGGGCGCGTGACGAAGAGGAAGAGCACTTGCTAATTTTACTTTTCTATTGAACAAACTTCTTTCTGTATGAAATATTATAGTTTAATTAAATGTTTTGGGTACTGTGGTTTAAATAGAAATGTAGTTTGACTTGTTTTAACAAAGTTTAGCGGTAGCTTTCTGGATTCCTTGGTCTGCATGTTGAACGAGTGGATTACTCAAATCGATGGCACCAACTAAACAGACTTTTTGGGGTATAAAGAAGGATTTTATCTAACAAAACAACCATTCATGTTGTAGCTGGGAACTTTTGGATTGCAAATCAGAGGAAGATTTTCAAAAAGTAAGTGATTTACTTAATCACTATTTGTGATTTTATAAAGCCTGTGCTGGTTGGAAAATTTGTTGATGTGGGGCACCATCCTCAAACAATCGCATGGCATGCTTCGCTGTAAAGACTATTGTAAATTGAACAGTGCAGTTAGATTAACAAAAATGTAAGCTTTTAACAGATATAAGACACTTGTATGTACCTAGATGTTTAATATCCATAATTTTTAGGATTATTTATTTGAATTGCGCGCCCTCAAATTTCACAGGGAATTGTTAACAGGTGTCCCACTGGTGGGACGCTTAGCCCTGATTTATTGTTCATTGAACAAGCATGGAAAACAGTGTTTAAACCCTTTACAACGAAGATCGGTGAAGTTATTTGGAATTTTACGAATTATCTTTGAAAGACAGGGTCCTGAAAAAGGGATGTTTATTTTTTTGCTGAGTTTATTAAGGCAAGTCATCCAGGTCCTGAGGCAGCAAAGCATCCCCAAATCATCACATTGCCACCACCACCATGCTTGATTGCTGGTATGAGGTTCTTCATGTGGAATGAAGTGTTAGGTTTTTGCCAGCCATAATTGGACCCAAGTCGTCCAAAAAGTTCGACTTTTGAATCGTCTGTCCATAGAAAATTCTTCCAATAGTATTGAGAATCATCCAGGTTCTTTTTTGGCAAACTTGAGTCAACTTTTTGGATGACGTGTCCTACTATGCCTGGCAAAAACCAAACACTGCACTTGTGCATGTGACATTACAACTTGAAGGCACAGCTCATCAGCCGTCTCACACCATCCCTACTGTGAAGGATGGTGTCGGCAAAATCATGCTATGGGGATGTTTTTCGGCGGCAGGGACTGGGAGACTGGTAAGGATAGAGGGAACAATGAAGGGAGCCAAATACAAGCAAATCCTTGATGAAAACCTGCTTCAGAGTGCAAACGACCTTAGACCCGGGGATGAAAATATACTTTCCAGCAGAATAATGACCCAAGCATACAGCCAAAGCAATGCTGGAATGGCTTCAGAACAAGAATGTTGAAGTCCTTGAGTGGCCCAGCAAAAGCCTGGGCTTGAATACCATTGAAAATCTTTGGAAAGGCTTGAAAATTGCTGTTCACTGCCGCTCTCCATCTAACTTAACAGAGACTGAGAAAATCTGCAAGGAAGAATGGGAGAAAATCCCCAAATCCAGATGTGCAAAATGGATACAGACGACTCAGAACTGGAATCGCCGCCTCTAAAGGTGATTGTACAAAGTATTGGTGTGAATACTTATGTAAATGAAACATTTCAACTAAATGTGGAATAAGTCAAGGGTTATGAATACCTTCTGAAGGCACTGCAAATAAGCATGTACACAGGCATACACAGCACGAAGCCACGCACGCACACACGCACAAGTTGCTCTACACACTGATCTAATGTACGTTTTAACAGCCCTCGCAGTGAACCTTACAGGTCCTTGGAGGCACGTTGCTCACTGATCTAAGGTCAGTTTAGAATTTCCACAACTGATAGCTGGATTTTCAACATTTGATGGGTAAGGATTTGGAGGAGTGAACTGATCTTAGATCAGTGCCTTGATCTGGACAGATTGGAGACTTTTGGTGTTCATTATTTTGTTCTCACAACTTTAACTGCCATTCAAATGACCAACCCATGACTACCAAGCTGTTACCTTCCCCCTAAGCTTTTGTAAATAAACTCTTCATTTCAAGATCCCTCACAATATACTTGTGTTTACAAACACACTGAACCACATAGACAACCTTTCACCTTGTGTCTAAGATATCATGTTAGAGTTTAAAATCTGTTTCGAGTGAAATATCAAAACATGTCATGCTAAACCACCACCCACTAGCCTGCCTGACTGGTGTTTAAACTTATCAAATGCCTGAAGCAGGAACCTAACACACACACACACGTCACACAGTGCAGAGTGAGCTGTTGTCTCTCGTTAAGCCAGACTCTGAGTTGCGGTGACGACAAGCTCCTGACATACTTCACATCCAATCACATTCCAGCACTGTGACTGGATGCATTATGAATGAACTAGCACACACACACACACACACACACACACACACAATCACACACACACACACACACACACACACACACACAATCACACACACTTCCCCTGTAAATGTGTACACTTTTTTTGAGCTGTGAAATCCCACAGGTATATAGTATGGGTTCAATAAAACCCACAGTGAACCACAGCAGCTGTCCAGAGGTGACATCACTATTAAAGAGGAAACAATACAAAAGATGAAGGGATGAAGGGTGGAGGAAGAGGAGAGGTGGAAAAGAAAAAGGAGGAGGAAGAGGATGATGACAAGAAAGAAGAAGAGGAGTCTGAGGAGGTGAAGGAGGAACAGGCCTTATGAGCAGAGGACAGTCAGGTATACAATCCATTTGAGGTGATTCTAGGTGCCTGTGTATTCGAATGAGGTATGGTTGAAATGTGAGGTGAATTTAAAAGGGGTTTAATGTGTGTAAGAGCTTCTTAAATACCTCTAAAACACAGCCCGGCAATAGAGGGCTTTACCATCCATCATGTAATGTCACCGTGTGTGTGTGTGTGTGTGTGTGTGTGTGTGTGTGTGTGCGTGCGGCGTCACCATCTCCCACTGCCAGGCCAATACATCATGGCACTCGTGGGCCAAATGAGGCAATTGCTCAAAATTATTTGCATAGAAACTAATGAAATATTACTGGGTGAAAACTCAGTTGAATGTTAATTACAAAGGTAATGCACTATTTACTGATTAATGGGCCAGCCATCTTTCGGGGCAAAGGATGTTCGAAGTGAATGGAGGATGGCTACAGAAGAGGTGATAGGCAGAGGAGGAGGGCGGGGTGAGGTGTTTTTAGGACGGGTGGGGATGGGGAGATTAGCGGATTGTCTGGAATAAGGTCTAGAAAGAGACTAGAACATAATGCTTGGATGGAGAGCGTTATTGGTAAAAACTCAAAAACTTTACTCTCCCTCTGCCCTATGTGAATAACTAGCGAAAAAGAAAGGTCATGTTTTATATAGGGACCTCGAGAGAAGAGAAGATAGGCCATGGTAGTGGATTTGTAGTGCAGAGGCTATAGTGTGGAATAGGGTGTGTCGCTCAAAAATGGGTTTCTAGGCTGCAGGGTGTGTAGGTTACAGGGTGTGTGGGCTGCAAGGTGTATATAGGCTGCATGTTGTGAAGGACTGCAGGGTGTGCGGGCTGGAGGGTGTGAGCGCTGCAGGGTGTGTGGGCTGCAGGGTGTGCAGGCTGCAGGGTGTATAGGCTGCAGGGTGTGCAGGCTGCAGTGTGTATAGGCTGCAGGGTGTGCAGGCTGCAGGGTGTGTAGGCTGCAGGGTGTGTAGGCTGCAGGGTGTGTAGGCTGCAGGGTGTGTAGGCTGCAGGGTGTGCAGGCTGCAGGGTGTGTAGGCAGCCGGGTGTGTAGGGTGCAGGGTGTGCAGGCTAAAGGGTGTATAGGCTAAAGGGGGTGTAGGCTGCAGGGTGTGTAGGCTGCATGGTGTCTAGGCAAGAGGGTGTGTCGGCTGCAGGGTGTGTCGGCTGCAGGGTGTGTCGGCTGCAGGGTGTGTCGGCTGCAGGGTGTGTAGGCTGCAGGGTGTGTAGGCTGCAGGGTGTCTAGGCTAGAGGGTGTGTAGGCTGCAGGGTGTGTAGGCTGCAGGGTACTGTACTGTAAGCAATGAGTAGTGCATGCTTCAGTAGCTAGAAGTCGTCAGAAACAAGTATAGTTTTACTAGTATGAGAGGAAAATACATCATTCATCTGTAGATCATTAATTATATATCCAGCCGAGGCAGGATTAGAGGCTGTGTCCCAAATGGCACACTTTTCCCTACATAGACCCAAAAGGGCTCTGGTCAAAAGTATTGCACTATAGGAAAAAGGCTGCCAATTGGAACGCAGCCAGAACTGAGGCTGGAGGTGTGAAGAAGCCAGCCTTGTCTCATAGACTAGACATAACATAGTAAACTAAAATCCAGGACAATCAAATTAGTATGACATGGTCACGTAAAACCGAAGTTTGCTTAAGGCAAAAACGAAAGAGGGTGGTTAGTCGGGGTGGATCATTAGGCATTTAACAAGAACATCTAACATCTATTGACTTTGCCAGCAGCATACCACCCAGCATACCACTGCTGGCTTGCTTCTGAAGCTAAGCAGGGTTGGTCCTGGTCAGTCCCTGGATGGGAGACCAGATGCTGCTGGAAGTGGTGTTGGAGGGCCAGTAGGAAGCACTCTTTCCTCTAAAGAAATATCTCAATTCCCCAGGGCAGTGATTGGGGACACTGCCCTGTGTAGGGTTCTGTCTTTCAGATGGGATGTTAAACGGGTGTCCTGAACCTCTGAGGTTATTAAAGATCCCATGGCACTTATCGTAAGGGTAGGGGTGTTAACCCTGGTGTCCTGGCTAAATTCCCAATCTGGCCCTCAAACAATCATGGTCACTTAATAATCCCCAGTTTACAATTGGCTCATTCATCCCCCTCCTTTATCCTGTAACTATTCTCCAGGTTATTGCTGTAAATGAGAACGTGGTCTCAGTCAACTTACCTGGTAAAATAATGGATAAATCAAACAATTTTAAGCAATCTAGCAACCCAAAGATTGTTTGAATCTCATCAAGGACAACTTTTGAATGTTAGTACTTTGCAAATACTTACTACATTTTAGCTACTTTGCAACTACTTAGCATGTTAACCCTAAGATTAACTCTTTAACCTAACTCCTAAGCCTAAATCTAACCTTAACCCTAACCTTATCCCCTAACCCTAACTCCTAGCTAATGTTAGCCACCTAGTTAACATTAGCGTTATTAACCTAGCCACCTAGCCAAAGTAAGAAACAACAAATTGTCATTTGTAACATATCATACGTACTACAATTTGTATTATATCATACAAAATGGGTGATGGACATCCACAAACTAATAACCCTAACTCCTAGCCTAGCTAATGTTCGCCACCTAGCTAACGTTAGCATCAGCCAACTAGCCACCTAGCTAACGTTAGCAACAACAGATTTTAATTCTGAACATATTATACGTACCGCAATTTGTATATATATATATATCATGTATGATGGACATACACAAACTAATACATAACATACCAAGCTTAACTTGGGCTCCCGAGTGGTGCAGAGGTCTAAAGCACTGCAAGAGGTGTCACTGCAGTTCCTGGTTCAAATCCAGGCTGGATCACATCTGGCTGTGATTGGGAGTCCCATAGGGCGGTGCACAATTGGCCCAGTGTTGTCCAGGTTTGGCTGGGGTAGGCTGTCATTGTGAATTAGAAATTGTTCATAACAGACTTGCCTGGTTAAATAAAGTTCCATACTAATTTGAGTTTTACAGATTTTCGTTTATAATGTTACGTCTACCCCTGAGTCCAGGTTGGTGAAGCAGCCTAGTCAGAGCAGTTTCTGCTGTGAAGACACATATTACATATTTTATCTCCATATTTCACCTCAGAGATTTTTCTGCTTGCCTATGTGGTCCCAGACACTTAAACTTAGAAAGTGATGTTGCTAGAAACTTTCTCAGAGGTTTGAAGAGATGCGTTCAATGTACTAAGACAGGGATACATACACACATTCACATACACATGCACAATTTCGCAAACTCTCTCACACACACACATGCAAACACGCAAGTATGCACACAAACACACACCCAGGCACACACAAGCTATTCTACTGCAAGCAATGAAGGCTCTGTGATAGCTAATAACTTTCACGCTTTACAGATCAGTGAAACAGGCAGTGCTAAAGCAATTATTGCTGCACCTCTTAGTCTCTGATGAAACAGAAAATCCATGCAGAAAATCCCCACCATTCTGCACAACCAGAGATGCTGGAGTACTCAGTCCAACAAGCTAATCACTATTGACCCATACAATCATAGCTTTAGTTTGTACATGACTATAATTATCATTCCCTTATTATCCAGTTGAAGTGGAAACACATGGAAGGCCTCAACCAACATTTCAAACTGAGCTCACAATGCAACACATTTCTACATCCTTCTTTCTTTTCAGATGATGTAGGCCTGACGAGGACCCACAGTGCTTGAAAAGTTAAAGCATTAAAGTTGCGTATCAATATTGTTTTCTTCAAAATAGGTAGTACTTCCAGATAGGAGTCTTGGTGCTGCAAGACTGCAAGTCTAAAGTGTTACTAGCGTCACCATGCATGCTACTGACAGATACTTTGAGAACCGCAGCAGGAATAAGCCAGATGCATGTGAAATGACTGTCTGATGTGCTGTTTATACCCATACACTATGTATAATGCATGGCCCAGTGCCTGGCCTGAGTGACTGACTGACTGATTGTTAGATTGATTGATTGATGATGACAGATATGGGTTATTCATTTATTCCTAGAACACTGGGCTGGTCATAAGACTCATTTGAGCTAAGGGAGGCAACCGGTCCTCAGCTACAAAGCCCTGGAGAGTGTGGGTGGGGTGTGTGTGTGTGTGTGTGTGTGTGTGGGAGGGAGGGGGGGGGGGGGCTGTGTGCGTGTGTATGTCCACTGAGGCTTGGTTGAATTGGGGAAGCCTGAAGCTGTTCTACTGCATGTTGACCACTCTTAATCCAACACACACCACGTCCTGGCAGTCTAGACACAGTCTGCTACGCACAGCTAAACATAGACACACACACACACACACACACACAGCCCAGTGTGGTGCAGCTCTGGAGGCCTCAGTAAAGCTCTAACATAATGCTAACCATGTTTACATGACTTACAGAATACAACACCAGAGGCCAACACTGAGGCTTCACAATAAACCCACCATTAAGCTCTCAGTGTGCCTGCATGCCTGCCTGCCTGCCTGCCTGCCTGCCTGCCTGCCTGCCTGCCTGCGTGCGTTCTATGCATGTAAAGATTATTTCTATACACCACATCATCTCTATTTAAACATCAGATAGAGCCCATCATGTTTTATTCCGATTGATTTCGTGTTATGTTAAAGTCCTTCATGTCTGGAGCTTAGTTGTGGCCCAAAAGGCACCCTATTCCCTACAAAGTGCAATACTTTTGGGCCCTGGTCACCATCGAAAGCATCCTGACTGGTTGCATCACTGCTTGGTATGGCAAATGCTCGGCATCCGACCGCAAGGTGCTACAGAGGGTAGTGCGTATGGCCCAGTATATCACTGAAGCCAAGCTTCCTGCCATCTAGAACCTCTATACCAGGCGGTATCAGAAGAAGGACCTAAAAACTGTAAAGACTCTTAGACATAGTCTGTTCTTTCTGCTGCCGCAAAGCAAAGGGGTACCGGATTGCCAAGTCTACGTCGAAAAGGCTCCTGAACAGCTTCTATTCCCAAGCCATAAGACTGCTAAATAATGAATCAAATGGCTACCCGCACTATTCGTACATACTACATCAAATACCTTCACTAAACTATTCCCCGGATTCAGTATCCGTACCCCTGTATATAGCCTCGTTATTATTATTTTATTGTGTTATTTTCATTGTCACTATAGTTTATTATTATTTTATTAAAAGAACATAGCTAGAGACAGAGACACATACATTCATTTTTTTTAAAGTCCCTTTTTCAGGACCCTGTCTTTCAAAGTTAATTTGTAAAAATCCAAATAACTACACAGATCTTCATTGCGAAGGGTTTATTAAACATTGTTTCCCATGCTTGTTCAATGAACGATAAACAATTAATGAACATGCACCTGTGGAACAGACATTAAGACACTAACAGCTTACAGACGGTAGGCAATTAAGGTCACAGTTATGAAATCTTAGGACACTAAAGAGGCCTTTCTACTGACTCTGAAAAACACCAAAAGAAAGATCAGGGTCCCTGATCATCTGCGTGAACGTGCCTTTGGCATGCTGCAAGGAGGCATGAGGACTGCAGATGTGGCCAGGGCAATAAATTGCAATGTCCATACTGTGAGACGCCTAAGACAGCGCTACAGGGAGACAGGATGGACAGCTGATCGTCCTCGCAGTGGCAGACCATGTGTAACACCTGCACAGAATCGGTACATCTGAACATCACACCTGCAGGACAGGTACAGGATGGCAACAACAACTGCCCAAGTTACACCAGGAACTCACAATCCCCCCATCAGTGCTCAGACTGTTCACAAAAGGCTGAGAGAGGCTGGACTGAGGGCTTGTAGGCTTGTTGTAAGGCAGGTCCTCACCAGACATCAACAGCAACAACGTTGCCTAAAGGCACAAACCCACCGTAGCTGGACCAGACAGGACTGGCAAAAAGTGCTCTTTACTGACGAGTCGCGGTTTTGTCTCACCAGGTGTGATGGTCGGATTTGTGTTTATCGTCGAATGAATGAGCGTTTCACTGAGGCCTGTACTCTGGAGCAGGATCGATTTGGAGGTGGAGGGTCCGTCATGGTCTGGGGCGGCATGTCACAGCATCTTCGGACTGAGCTTGTTGTCATTGCAGGCAATCTCATCGCTGTGCGATACAGGGAAGACATCCTCCTCCCTCATGTGGTACTCTTCCTGCAGGCTCATCCTGACATGACCCTCCAGTATGATAATGCCACCAGCCATACGTCTCATTCTGTGTGTGATTTCCTGCAAGGCAGGAATGTCAGTGTTCTGCCATGGTCAGAGAAGAGCCCGGATTTCAATCCCATTGAGCACGTCTGGGACCTGTTGGATTGGAGGGTAAGGGCTAAGGCCATTTCCCCCAGAAATGTCCAGGAACTTGGTGGACGAGTGGGGTAACATCTCAAAGCAAGAACTGGAAAATCTGGTGCAGTCCATGAGGAGGAGATGCACTGCTCTACTTAATGCAGCTGGTGGCCACACCAGATACTGACTGTTACTTTTAATTTTGACACATTATTCCATTTCTGTTAGTCACATGTCCGTGGAACTTGTTCAGTTTATATCTCAGTTGTTGAATCTTGTTATAAATACAAATATTTACACAAGTTAAGTTTGCTGAAAAAAACGCAGTTGACACAAAGGACGTTTCTTTTTTTGCAGAGTTTATACAGTGGGGAGAACAAGTATTTGATACACTGCAAATGTTGCAGGTTTTCCTACTTACAAAGCATGTAGAGGTCTGTCATTTTTATCATAGGTACACTTCAACTGTGAGAGATGGAATCTAAAACAAAAATCTAGAAACTCACATTGTATGGATTTTAAGTAATTAATTTGTATTAAGGTACATGAGAGGTACATGTGACTGAGGGAACAGCAGAGGTACATGTGACTGAGGGAACAGCAGAGGTACATGTGACTGAGAGAACAGCAGAGGTACATGTGACTGAGAGAACAGCAGAGGTACATGTGACTGAGGGAACAGCAGAGGTACATGTGACTGAGGGAACAGCAGAGGTACATGTGACTGAGAGAACAGCAGAGGTACATGTGACTGAGAGAACAGCAGAGGTACATGTGACTGAGAGAACAGCAGAGGTACATGTGACTGAGAGAACAGCAGAGGTACATGTGACTGAGAGAACAGCAGAGGTACATGTGACTGAGAGAACAGCAGAGGTGCATGTGACTGAGGGAACAGCAGAGGTACATGTGACTGAGAGAACAGCAGAGGTACATGTGACTGAGAGAACAGCAGAGAATGAAGGAAAGGAAATGCAGTTTAGAGAGCCGAAGGTTGCATCCCAAATGGCAGCCTATTTCCTATTGAAACTCTGAGGCCTGATCAAAAGTATTGCTCTTTTTACGGAATAGGGACACATTTGGGACACACCCCATTCCTTCCTCATGACTCCTCTGCATGATATGAGTGTCTGCTTGTGGCTACATCTCTCTGCATGCATTCCAAATTGCACCATAATCCCTATTTAGTGCACTACTTTTGACCAGAGCCTTAAAGGATGCCATTTTTGGACGTATGCTCTACATCTCAGTATTCAAACAGTCTATAAATATTTGAATATACCGTGAACTGTCAGGCCATGCTTTATAGAATCACCATGAATAATGAGATGTTTGGCTGCCTTGTTTGATAACTTTACTTGTCTGAGAAAAAGAAGGAGAAGAGATAGAATAGAAAAAGAGCAGAATTGTTATGAGAAGGAATTTTACGAGAGAGATAGAATGAGGGCGATAGAGAGGAGACTGAATATTATGAGGGCGATAGAGAGGAGACTGAATATTATGAGGGAGATAGAGAGGAGACTGAATATTATGAGGGAGATAGAGAGGAGACTGAATATTATGAGGGAGATAGAGAGGAGACTGAATATTATGAGGGAGATAGAGAGGAGACTTGATATTATGAGGGAGATAGAGAGGAGACTGAATATTATGAGGGAGATAGAGAGGAGACTTAATATTGTGAGCGAGATAGTGAAGCCTGATCAGTTTGCCATAACATGTTTTCCTGCAAAAGGTACTCCACAAATACATGCCCCAACCCTTCATCACCAGATCAATCATTCTCAACATCAACAAAAATCTATACAACTTCCAAGAATCTGGGCCTGTGTCCACAAAGAGTATCAGAGTAGAGGAGCTGATTGAGGATCAGGTTCCCCACCTGTCTAAATAGTCTTATTCAATATGGTATAAAATGCAAACTGATCCTAGATTAGCATTCCAACTCTTCCTAGTTTAACCACACATATATGAGGGACGGATGTGTAGAGAGAGAAGAACGGAGGGAGAGAGCTCTTTGCTCTTGGCCATAGTGGAGTTTGGAGTGTGACTGTTTGAGGTTGTGGACAGGTGTCTTTTATACTGATAACAAGTTCAAACAGGTGCCATTAATACAGGTAACGAGTGGAGGACAGAGGAGCCTCTTAAAGAAGAAGTTACAGGTCTGTGAGAGCCAGAAATCTTGCTTGTTTGTAGGTGACCAAATACTTATTTTCCACCATAATTTGCAAATAAATTAATTAAAAATCCTACAATGTGATTTTCTGGATTTTTCTTCTCATTTTGTCTGTCATAGTTGAAGTGTACCTATGATGAAAATTACAGGCCTCTCTCATCTTTTTAAGTGGGAGAACTTGCACAATTGGTGGCTGACTAAATACTTTTTTGCCCCACTGTAGACAGAGAGAGAGAGAGAGAGAGAGAGAGAGAGAGAGAGAGTGAAAACAATGTACTGAGCAAATGTCAAATTGACTTTTTAACAAATTTTTGTACGACAGACCATTTATTAACCCTGCACACCCAATTGAAAAACAAACAAACCAAAACAAAGGCAGTCTTCTCATGCTTCACCGCTTTCAAAAAAGCTTCCTCATTTTATATATTTAACTAGGCAAGTCAGTTAAGAACAAATTATTATTTACATTGACAGCCTAGCGGGGAACAGTGGGTTAACTGCCTTGTTCAGGGGAAGAACCGTAGATTTTTACTTTGTAAGCTCGGGGATTCAATTCAGCAACCTTTCGGTTACTGGCCCAATGCTCTAACCACTAGGCTACCTGCCACCCCTCATCAAGCTACACACAACACACCATAATGACAAAGCAAAAACAGGTTTTTAGAAATGCTTGCTAAATATCACATTAACGTAAGTCTTCAGACCCTTTACTCAATACTTTGGTGAAGCACCTTTGGCAGCAATTACAGCCTTGAGTCTTCTTGGGTATGATGCTACAACCCTGGAACACCTGTATTTGGGCTGTTTCTCCCATTCTTCTGTGCAGATCAACTAAAGCACGATCAGGTTGGATGGGGAGCACCACTACACAGCTATTTTCATGTCTCTCCAGAGATGCTCGATTTAGTTCAAGTCCAGGCTATGGCTGTGCCACTCAAGGACATTAAGAGACTTGTCCTGAAGCCACTCATGTGTTTTCTTGGCTGTATTCTTAGGGACATTGTCTTGTTGGAAGGTGAAGCTTCACCCCAGTCTGAGGTCCTGAGAGCTTTGGAGCAGGTTTTCATCAAATATCTCTCTGTACTTTTCTGCATTCATCTTTCCCTCGATCCTGACAAGTCTCCAAGTACCTGCCGCTGAAAAATATCCTCACAGTATGATGCTGCCACCAATATGCTTCACCGTAGGGATGGTAACAGGTTTCCTCCAGACATGACGCTTGGCATTCGGGCCAAGAATCTTGTTTCTCATGGGAGTTCTTTAGGTGCCTGTTGGCAAACTCCTAGCGGGCTGTCATGTGCCTTTTATTGAGGAGTGGCTTCCGTCTGTTCACTCTACCATAAAGGCCTGATTGGTGGAGTGATGCAGAGATGGTTGTCCCTCTGGAAGGTTCTGCCATCTCCACTGAGGAACTCTGGAGCTCTGTCAGAGTCACCATCATGTTCTGGTCAGCTCCCTGACCAAAGCACTCCTCCCGGATTACTCAGTTTGGCTAGGCGGTCCACTCTAAGAAGAGTCTTGGTGGTTCCAAACTTCTTCCATTTAAGAATAATATTGACCACTGTGTTCTTGGGGACCTTCAACGCTGCAGAATTTTTTTGATACCCTTCGCCAGATCTGTACCTTGACACAATCCTGTCTTGGAGTTCTGCATACAATTCCTTCGACCTCATGGCTTGGTTTCTGCTCTGACAAGCACTGTCAACTGTGGGACATTATATAGACAGGTATGTCCCTTTCCAAATCATCTCCAATCAATTGAATTTACAACAAGTGGACTCCAATCAAGCTGTAGAAACATCTCAAGGATGATCAATGGAAACAGCCTGAGCCTGAGCTCAATTTCGAGTCTCATCGCAAAGGGTCTGAGTACTTACGTAAATAAGCTATTTACAGTATGTTGGGATTTTTTTATACATTTGCAAAAATCTCTAAAAACCTGTTTTCGCTCTGTCATTATGTGGTATTGTGTATAGATTGAAGAGGAATAAACTTTCCGAAGGTAAATCAACTAATTTCAATGGGCACTAGAATAGTCTGCAGTACACGGCCTCAACCTACTAGAATCTGAAGTCAAATGCCTACTGTTTGCTGATGATCTGGTGTTTCTGTCCCATCCAAGGAGGGCCTACAGCAGCACCTAGATAATCTGCAGAGATTCTGTCAGACCTGGGCGCTGACAGTGAATCTCAATAATACAAAAATGATGGTGTTCCACATAGGTCCATTTGCCAGGACCACAAATACAAATTCCATCTAGACACCGTTGTCCTAGATCACACAAAAAGCTAAACATACCGCAGCCTAAACATCAGCGCCACAGGTCACTTCCACAAAGCTGTGAACGATCTGAGAGAAAAGGCAAGAAGAGCCTTCTATGCCATTAAAATAAACATAAAATTGGACATACCAATTAGGATCTGGCTAAAAATACTAAAATCAGTTATAGAACCCATTGTTCTTTATGGTTTTGAGGTCTGGCATCAGCTCACCAACCAAGATTCACAAAATGGGACAAACACAAAATTGAGAATCTGCATGCAGAATTCTGCAAACATATCCTCAGTGCACAATGTAAAACACCAAACAATGCATGCAGAGCATCATTATGCCGATACCCCAGTTAAATTCTACAACCACCTAAAAGGAATCAATTCTCAAGACTTCCATGACAAAGCAAACACCTACAGAGATATTAACCTGGAGAAGAGTCCCCTAAGCAAGCTGGTCCTGGGGATCTGTTCACAAACACAAACAGTGGGGTCAAACAGAGCCCCAGGACAGAAACAAAATGAGACCCAACCAAATCATGAGAAAACAAAAAGATAATTACATGACACATTGGAAATAATTAAGAATAAACCTGAGCAAACAAGAATGCTTTTCAGCGCTAAACAGTGAGTACACAGTGGCAGAATACCTGACTACTGTGACTGACCCAAAATGACTATGTACAGACTTAGTGAGCATAGCCTTGCTATTGAGAAAGGCCACCATAGGCAGATCTGGCTCTCAAGAGAAGACAGGCTATGTGCTCACTGCCCACAAAATGAGATGGAAACTGAGATGCCAAATGCCAAACCTCCTGCCAAATGTGTGACCATATTAGAGACACATACTTCCCTCAGATTAAACAGACCCACAAAGAATTTGAAAAAACAGTGGATGAAAAACCAGTGTGCAATCACAGCAACAAGATTTGTGACCTGTTGCCACAACCAGTGAAGAACAAACACCACTGTAAATAAAACCAATATTTAAGTTAATTTATTTTCCCTTTTGTACTATTTGCACATCGTTACAACACTGTATATAGAAATAATATGATATTTGAAATGTATTAATTTTTTTTTGTAACTTTTGTGAGTGTAATGTTTACTGTTCATTTTTTTATTGTTTATCATCTATTTCACTTGCTTTGGCAATTTCCCAAGCCAATAAAGACCCTTACATTTCAAAACTGAATTGAGAGTGAGAGAGAGAGAGAAAGAGCACATTAAACTTATCAATAATTGGTCTTTCATTACTTTTAGGGCCCTTATGTACTTTCTAGGAATACATACAGAAGGATAAGTGCCAGAGAGAGAGAGAAGGAGAGAGAGAATGTGAGTTCAGAGAGAAAAAGCACATTATTATCTCTCTATCCCTCGCTTTGCTCCTCAAACGTGCAGAAAACACAAACTGCTCCCCTTCTGAACTGCTAATTTACACTACAGATCAAAGACATGGCAAAAGAGGAAGAGCGAGAGAGAGAGGGATAGATGAAGGGAGATAAAATGAGAGAGAAAGAAAAGAGAGAAAAAGCACATTATACAGTGCCTTTGGAAAGTATTCAGACCCCTGGACTTTTCCCACATTTTGTTAAAATCAACTAAATGCAGCATTACTATAAAAATGGAAGAGGAAAGGGGAAAGTAAGGAACTTGTCTGTCAAAATCAAATCACATTTTATTGGTCAAATACACATATTTAGCAGATGTTATTGCGGGTGTGCAAAATGCTTGTGTTCCTAGCTCCAACATTGCAGGAGTATCTAACGGTGCAGTAGTATCTAAAAACGATTCCCCAAAATATACACAAATTTAAAAGTTAAAGAACGGAATAGAGAAATATATAAATGTTAGATTGAGCAATGTCGGAGCGACATTGACTAAAATACAATAGAATACAGTATATACATATGAGATGAGTAAAGCAGTATGTAAACATTATTTCAACATTATTAAAGTGACAAGTGTTCCATTATTAAAGTAGCCAGTGATTCCAAGTCTATGTACAGTATATAGGGCAGCAGCCTCTAAGGTGCAGGGTTGCATAACCATTTGGAATCTGGCTAGTGATGGCTATTTAACAGTTTGATGGCGTTATAAAGATAGAAGCTGTTTTTCAGTCTCTCTGTTACACGGAGTGGAACAAGGAAATGCAAGAGCAGACTCAGACAAGGAGACTGGGATAAAGTAAACAAGGTATTTATTGAAACACGGGGAAGATGGGGTAGCAGTCAGATGTGTGTTTGTCTTATCCCATCTTGTCCCATGTAAATAGTCGGTTTCATCGTTTTCTTTCATATATATTTTAATCTCACTTTCCACCAAAGATCTAAATATACTTTCCTGCAACCCGCCTCACCCAATGTGGTATGGATCTGCTATTTTTACTGGAACTTGCATGAGAAGCTAGCCAACTAACTAGCTGCTAGCTGGTAGTCACAGTTAGCCACGGCTAGCGGTCTTCACCTTTAGCTCGGACACCAGCCAGCTTTAGCTCGGTCAATACCTGCCAATCTGCACTGTGCAATATCAACCCAGAGCATATAGAACTGCTTTTCTCCACCACATCACCGGATTCATGCTGCAAGCTCTGTGCCATTACACCGAATAATCCCAGCTAGCTAGCTGCAACCGTGTGGCTACTGCTGGCTAACGCCTCTGTCCCGAATCAAGCACCAGTTAGCCTTGATCTAGCCTCGAGCTAGGCCAATCTCCCGGCTAGCCGAAGAGGTATACCCGCTAATTTGTGGGCTACAATAGCTCGTTTGCCAATTGGTCTGGACCCTTCATTGACGACGGGGAGCCCTGTGTAATGCCCGGGGTGTAGTGGAGGAAAAAGTCAGACGCAGGAAACAGAGAGTGCAGAGTAGCGCTACTTCTTTATTCACCACACAGGTGAAAACGACGCCACTCAAACAAATGCCCCAAAACACAGGGGAACTAAACAGTCCAGAATAAATCACGTACACGAACAACCGTGACTTACAGGCGTGTACACGAGTACACATAAAACAATCCCGCACATCCAGCAGGCGGGCCTGCAGGGTGTCACGACTTCGGTAGTAATCGTAATCGTCCGATGTGGTTTCAACAGGCTTTTCCATTGCGATATCTCCAAAGATCCAACTGCTAGCCCCGACCTGCTAGCTTTCTGAACGCCATGCCCCCGCTCGCCTAGCATAGGATTGACTACCGAACGGCTCCCGGACTCACCAATTGCTGCTCATTGGACCCTATGATCACTCGACTACGCATGACTCTCTCTAATGTCAATATGCCTTGTCTTCTTCGGTTTCAGTTAGTTATTGTTTTATTTTACAGCAGAGCCCCTAGTCCAGCTCAAAATGCCTCAGATAGCTCTTTTGTTGCACACCCCACACATGGGGAGACCTCACCTGGATTAGCTGGTGTCTCCAGAGATGCAAGCTCTCTCATCGTCACTCAATGCCTAGGTTTACCCCAACTGTCTCACATCCTACCATACCCTTGTCTGAACATTATGGCCTGAATCTTTTCTACCAAGCCCAGAAATCTGCCCCTTTTATTCTCTGTTCCAAACGTGCTAGATGATCAGCTCTTATAGACTTTAGCCATACCCTTATCCTACTCCTCCTCTGTCCCTCTGGTGATGTAGAGGTTTACCCAGGCCCTGTAGCCCCCGGCATCACACCTATTCCCCATGCGCTCTCATTTGTTGACTTCTGTAACCACAAAAGCATTGGTTTGTTTGTTTTATTCACTGCTTTAGCACACTCCACCAACCCTGATGTCCCAGCCCTGACTGAATCCTGGCTTAGAAAGGCCACCAAAATACAGACATTTCCATCCCCAACTACAACATTTTCCGTCAAGATAGAACTTCCAAAACGGGCATAGTTACAATCTACTGCAGAGACAGGCTGCAGAGTTCTGTCATAATATCCAGGTCTGTGCCCAAACAGTTCAAGCTTCTACTTTTAAAAATCCACCTTTCCAGAAACAAGTTTCTCACTGTTGCCGCTTGTTATAGACCCCCTTCAGCCCCAGCTGTGCCCTGGACACCATATGTGAATTGATTGCACCCTATCTATCTTCAGAGTTTGTACTGTTAGGTGACTGTGATATGTTACTCACCCCGGCCGTCCTACAATCTAAGATAGATGCCCACAATCTCACACAAATTATCAAGGAACCTACCAGGTACAACCCTAAATCCGTAAACATGGGCACCCTCATAGATGTCATCCTGACCAACTTGCACTCTAAATACACCTCTGCTGTCTTCAACCAGGATCTCAACAATCACTGCCTCATTGCCAGCGTCCGTAATGGGCCCGCGGTCAAACGACCACCCCTCATCATTGTCAAGCGCTCCCTGAAACACTTCAACGAGCAGGCCTTTCTAATCGACCTGGCCCGGGTATCCTGGAAGGATACTGACCTCATCCCGTCAGTAGAGGATGCCTGGTTGCTCTTTAAAAGTGCTCTCCTACTTTCCTCTTAAATAAGCATGCCCCATTCAAAAAAAATTACAACAAGGAACAGATATAGCCCTTGGTTCACTCCAGACTTGACTGCCCTTGATCAGCACAAAAACATCCTGTGGCGTATTGCATTACCATCGAATAGCCCCTGCCATATGCAACTTTTCTTGGAAGTCAGGAACCAATATACTCAGTCAGTTAGGAAAGCTAAGGCTAGCTTTTTCAAACTGAAAATTGCATCTTGTAGCACTAATTCCAGAAGTTTTGGGACACCGTAAAGTCCATGGAGAACAAGAGCACCTCCTGCTGCCCACTGCACCGAGGCTAGGAAATACTGTCACCACAGATACATCTACGATAATTGAGAATTTCAATAAGCAGGGTTCTATGGGTTCACCTGGCTACCCCTACCCTGGCCAACAGCTCTGCACCCCCCTCAGCAACTTGCCCAACCCCCCCCCCCCCCCCCGCTTCTCCTTCACCCAAATCCAGATAGCTGATGCTCTGAAAGAGCTGCACAATCTGGATCCCTACAAATCAGCTGGGCTAGACAATCTGGACCCTCTTTTTCTAAGATTATCAGCCGAAATTGTTGCAATGCCCATTACTAGCCTGTTCAATATCTCTTTCTTATCTAAAGATTGGAAAGCTGCCATGGTCATTCCCCTATTCAAAGGGGGAGACACTCTAGACCCAAACTGTTACAGACATATATAAATCCTGCCCTGCTTTTCTAATGTCTTCGAAAGCCAAGTTAACGAACAGATCACAGAACATTTAGACTCCCACCATACCTTCTCCACTAAGCAATCTGGTTACCGAGCTGGTCATGGGTGCACCTCAGCCACGTTCAAGGTCCTAAA
Source organism: Oncorhynchus mykiss (assembly GCF_057628025.1). NCBI lineage: Eukaryota > Metazoa > Chordata > Actinopteri > Salmoniformes > Salmonidae > Oncorhynchus > Oncorhynchus mykiss. The sequence continues at coordinate 28,666,303 of NC_143035.1, read as the reverse complement.
CGATATCATAACCGCCATAGATAAAAGACAGTACTGGGCAGCTGTTTTCATCGGCCTGGCCACCACATTCTTATTGGCAGACTCAATTGCATTTGTTTCTCAAATGACTGCCTCGCCTGGTTCACCAACTACTTCTCAGATACAGTTCAGTGTGTCAAATCGGAGGGCCTATTGTCTGGACCTCTGGTAGTCTCTATGGGGGTGCCACAGGGTTTAATTCTCGGGCCGACTCTTTCCCCTATATATCAATGATGTCGCTCTTGTTGCTGGTGATTCTCTGATCCCATTCTGTATACATATGACTCTTCCTTGGACACTGTTAACAAACCTCCAAACCACCTTCAACGCCATACAACACTCCTTCCGTGTCTTCCAACTGCTCTTAAATGATACTAAAACTAAATGCATGCTCTTCAACCGATCGCTGCCCGCACCTGCCCGCCCGTCTATCATCACCACTCTGTACAGTTCTGACTTAGAATATGTGGATAGCTACAAATACCTAGGTGTCTGGTTAGACTGTAAACTCTTCATCCAGACTCATTTTAAGCATCTCCAATCCAAAATTAAATATAGAATTGGCTTCCTATTTTGCAGCAAAGCATCCTTCACTCATGCTGCCAAACATACCCTCGTAAAACTGACTATCCTACCAATCCTTTACTTCGGCGATGTCATTTGCAAAATAGTTTCCAACACTCTACTCGGGAAATTGGATGTAGTCTATCACAGTGCCATCCGTTTTGTCATCAACGCCCCATATACCCAGCACCATATACCCAGTATGCTCTCGTTGGCTGGCCCTCGCTACATATTCGTCGCCAAACCCACTTTGCTAGGTAAAGCTCCACCTTATCTCAGCTCACTGGTCACCATAGCAACATCCACCGGTAGCACGCGCTCCAGCAGGTATATTTTACTGGTCATCCCCAAAGCCAACACCTCTTTTGGCCGCCTTTCCTACCCGTTCTCTGCTGCCAATGACTGGAACAAATTAGAAATCCAATATGGATGGTGTTAAGAGATAGATGGGAGGGGCTGAATGGAGCTGAATGTTGTGACTAATAACAGTAAGTTAACTAATGTAAAACATACTGTGTCCGTAAAATGTATATAGGTTCAGAACTTTTGTGAAATAGCACAGTTTGAAAGATATGGCAAATAGAAATCGAACCGGATGGACATCAGAAATAGATGAAAGAGGTTGAGGGTAGAGGAAGGACATCAGAAATAGTTGAAAGAGGTTGAAGGTAGAGGGAGGACATCAGAAATAGATGAAAGAGGTTGAGGGTAGAGGAAGGACATCAGAAATAGTTGAAAGAGGTTGAGGGTAGAGGAAGGACATCAGAAATAGATGAAAGAGGTTAAGGGTAGAGGAAGGGCATCAGAAATCGATGAAAGAGGTTGAGGGTAGAGGAAGGACAGGAGTAAAAACAAACAAAATAGAGCTATTGTAAAATATACTGTGTCCATAAAATGAAAATGGAATGTATGAGCTGGAAGTAGAAGCCAAAGCATTGTTGTTCAATCGTTTAGTCCAATTAGGGGACGGGTCATAGGGTTATACAGTACCAGTCAAAAGTTTGGACACACTTACTCATTCAAGGGTTTTTCTTTATTTTTACTATTTTCTACATTGTAGAATAATATTGAACACATAAAAACTATGAAATAACACATAGGGAATCAGGTACAAGCCAAAAAAGGTGTTAAACAAATCAAAATCTATTTTATGTTTGAGATTCTTCAAAGTAGCCACCCTTTGCCTTTGCCTTTGCACACTCTTGGCATTCTCTCAACCCGCTTCATGGGGTAGCCACTTGGAATGCATTTCAATTAACAGGTGTGCATTGTTAAAATTTAAGTTGTGCAATTTCTTTCCTTCTTAATGCGTTTGAAAAAATCAGTTTTGTTGTGACAAGGTAGGCGTGGTATACAGAAGATAGCCTTATTTGGTAAAATACCAAGTCCATATTATGGCAAGAACAGTTCAAATAAGCAACCCGTTTTTTCAAGTGCAGTCACAAAAACCATCAAGCTCTATGATGAAACTGGCTGTCATGAGGACCGCCACAGGAAAGGGAAACCCAGAGTTACCTCTTCTGCAGAAGATAAGTTCATTAGAGTTATCTGCACCTCAAATTGCAGCTCAAATAAATCAGGTGCATGAGATGACCTGGCCTCCATAATCACACAACCTCAACATAACTGAAATGGTTTGGGGAGAGTTGGACTGCAGAGTGAAGGAAAAGCAGCCAACAAGAGCTCAGCATATGTGGGAACTCCTTTAAGACTTTTGGAAAAGCATTCCAGTTGAGTATTTTGTTGTTTAAAATGAATATGAACTTGTTTTCTTTGCATTACTCGAGGTCTGAGGTTTTTGCTTTTTTGACCAGTTGTCATTTTCTGCAAATAAATGCTCTAAATGACAATATTTTTCTTTGGAATTTGGGAGAAATGTTGTCAGTAGTTTATAGAATAAAACAAAAATGTTCATTTTACCAAAACACATACCTATAAATAGTAAAACCAGAGTAACTGATAATTTTGCAGTGGTCTCTTAGTTTTTTCCAGTGCTGTACATATATTTGCAAAAACATATATGGGGGATTGGAAGTGAAGTGGACCATTAAATTGATGGAAGCAACAGTCTATTACAATGTTGAAGCTGATCTACCAACTAAAAAAATGAAAAATAAACTTTTCTAAAAACCTGTTTTTGCTTTGTCATTATGGGGTATTGTGTGTAGATTGACGAGGGGAAAAAACTATATATTTTAAAATAAGGCTGTAACGTAACAAAATGTGGAAAAAGTCAAGGGGTTGGAATACTTTCCAAATGCACTGTACACCAATAATTGGTCTTTGATGGCTTTTAGAGCCCTTACGTGCAAATATAAATACTTGTATATATACATAGGGAGAAGTGTGGACTAAAGAGGGAAGCAGAAAGAGAGACATTTTTCAGACAATCTGATCCAGAGCAACATAAGGTTTAAGTTCCTTGCTCAAGGGAACATTGAGACATTTTTCACATAGTCAGCTCAAGGATTCAAACCAGCAACCTTTAAGTTACTGGCCTGATGCACTTAAGCACTAGGCTACCTGCAAGGCTATAGAGAATGAGAGAAAGATAAAGCCCTTAAATGTAACTTTAAATTGAGAGAGAGAGTAAGTTTTAGAGAGTTAGAAAGAGAGAGAGAGAGAGAGAGAGAGAGAGAGAGAGAGAGACTTAAGTAAGGGTGGAACAGAACAGAACAGCAGTAGAGGGACACTAAATTGCAGAAGCTTAAATGGAGGTACTCCATCTTAAAAGTCCTCCTTTACCCCTCCATCTTGCCCTCATCCCTCCATACTCTCTCCTTTCATCACTCCATTCCGCTCTCAAATGACTCCACTTAGACCTCCCTGCTCACCTCCCTCCTTCCATCACTCCTGCTCACACCTCCTACCTTCACCCCTTCTTCCTTCCATTATCCATCTTCCTTCTCAGCACTGCAAGTCTCTCCGTTTTTCTATATTCCCTCAACTACTTACCGCCCATTCCACCCCCTGTCCCCCACACTCGCTACCCCTCGTCCGCTCACTCCCTCACCCTCTCTCCTCCCACCCCCTGCCCATGTGCTGCCTCCATAAATCAGGTCCTAGAGATAGTTTTAATGGGTTTTTAATGAGCCTAATGTTTTGTGTTTTAATGAACTTATTACATCAGCTTGAATCATTTTAGAGGAATGAAAAATTATGGAGAAATGGCCCACATTAATTTAATTTACTGCTCAATCTGCCTGCCCAGCTAGCCGGGGGTAGGGCAGAGGAGAGAGAGGAGGAGAGAGAGAGGATAGAGATAGGAGGGAAGAAGAGAAAGGGAGGAGAAAAGAGGGGTAGGGAGATACGAATGAGGTGCAGGAGTAGAAGAAGGAGGCTGAAGAGGAGAAGGATGAGAGATAAGAATAGAAGGAAGAGGAGAAGAGAAGGAAACAAGCAAAGAGGGAGGAGGTGAGGAGGAGGAGAAAATAAAGAGAAGAGTAAACAAAGACGTCTCCCAACCTGTTAGGAGGAGATGTCATTCTCTCTCTCTCCACACTGGTAGGTGGAGACGTTGTTCTCTCTCTCCAGACTGGTAGAAGGAGACGTCATTCTCTCTCTCCTGACTGGTAGGAGGAGACGTCGTTCTCTCTCTCCAGACTGGTAGAAGGAGACGTCATTCTCTCTCTCCAGACTGGTAGGAGGAGACGTCGTTCTCTCTCTCCTGACTGGTAGGAGGAGACGTCGTTCTCTCTCTCCTGACTGGTAGGAGGAGACTTCGTTCTCTCTCTCCAGACTGGTAGGAGAAGACGTCATTCTCTCTCTCCAGACTGGTAGGAGGAGACGTCATTCTCTCTCTCCAGACTGGTAGGTGGAGACGTCGTTCTTTCTCTCCTGACTGGTAGGAGGAGACTTCGTTCTCTCTCTCCAGACTGGTAGGAGAAGACGTCATTCTCTCTCTCCAGACTGGTAGGAGGAGACGTCATTCTCTCTCTCCAGACTGGTAGGTGGAGACGTCGTTCTTTCTCTCCTGACTGGTAGGAGTAGACGTCGTTCTCTCTCTCCTGACTGGTAGGAGGAGACGTCATTCTCTCTCTCCAGACTGGTAGGAGGAGACGTCATTCTCTCTCTCCAGACTGGTAGTTGGAGACGCCGTTCTCTCTCTCCAGACTGGTAGGAGGAGACATCATTCTCAATCTCCAGACTGGTAAGAGCTAAATGGTTGTAATTTACGAGGCTACGCTGCAGGGTTGTTGGTTAGTCTTGTCTCCAATTAGAGCTCTTTGTAAGGATCTCATGATGCTCTCACAAAGACACAGAGAAAGGTACACACACACACAGAGAAAGGTACACACACTCACTTGGAGAAAGGTACACACACACACACACACAGAGAAAGGTACACACACACACGCTCACACACACTCACTTGGAGAAAGGTACACACACACACAGAATGGTACACACACTCACACAGAGAAAGGTGCACACACACACACTCACACACACGGAGAAAGGTACGCACACACACTCACACAGAGAAAGGTACACACACACACATGGAGAAAGGTGTACACACACATGCACACACGCACTCACAAGCAGAACGGTACACACACACGAACACAGAGAAAGGTACACACACACACTCACAAAGAGAAAGGCACAAACACATACAGAGTTACATGCATGCAGGCGAAGGCACTCACACACACACACACACACACCCACACACACACACACACACATACGCTCACACACACGCTCACACACAAACACTGCCGAAGATGATCGCTCTGATTTTCACTGCAGCCAATAAGAAGAGAGGTGGTGAATAGATGAGGGCGGAAGATCCCACAGCACACTCGCTCTCTCTATCTCTCTCTCTCAATTCAATTCAGTAGACTTTACTGACATGGCAACTTAAATTATTTACATAATAATAATACATAATACAGAGTATACATATAACAACAAATTTTGGGACCTTTCTCTCAGTTCAAGGGCTTTATTGGCTTGGGAAACATATGTTAACATTGCCAAAGCAAGGGAAGTAGATAATAAACAAAAGTGAAATAAACAATACAAATTAAGAGTAAATATTATACTCACAAAAGTTCCAAAAGAATAAACACATTTCAAATGTCTTGTTATGTGCAAATAGTTAAAGTACAAAAGTGAAAATAAATAAACACAAATATGGGTTGTATTTACAATGGTGTTTGTTCTTCACTGGTTGCCCTTTTCTTGTGGCAACAGGTCAATAAATCTTGCTGCTGTGATGGCACACTGTGATATTTCACCCAGTGAAATGCGACCTGTATGATCTCGTTGGTTGGCCCTCGCTTCATACTCGTCGCCAAGCCCACTGGCTACAGGTCATCTACAAGTCTCTGCTTGGTAAAGCCCCGCCTTATCTCAGCTCACTGGTCACCATAGCAGCACCAAACCGTAGCATCCGCTCCAGCAGGTATATCTCACTGGTCATCCCCAAAGCCAATTCTTCCTTTGGCCGCCTCTCCTTCCAGTTCTCTGCTGCCAATGACTGGAACGAACTGCAAAAATCACTGAAGCTGGAGACTTTTCTCCCCCACTAGCTTTAAGCACCAGCTGTCAGAGCAGCACACAGATCACTGCACCTGTTCATAGCTCATCTGTAAATAGCCCATCCAATGTACCTCATCCCCATACTGTATTTATTAATTTTTTTATTTTGCTCCTTTGCACCCCAGTATCTCAACTTGCACATTCATCTTCTGCACATCTTACCATTCCAGTGTTCAATTGCTATATTTAAATGACTTTGCCACCATGGCATATTTATTGCCTTGCCCCTCTTATCCTTCCTCATTTGCACATGCTGTATATAGATCTTTCTATTGTATTATTGACTGTATGTTTGTTTATTCCATGTGTAACTTTGTGTTGTTGTATGTGTCGAACTGCTTGCTTTATCTTGGCCAGGTTGCAGTTACAAATGAGAACTTTTTCTCAACTAGCCTACCTTGTTAAATAAAGGTGAAATAAAATAAAATACAATTCTCAATAGCAAGGCGATGCTCATTGAGTCTGTACATAGTCAAAGCTTTCCTTCAGTTTGGGTCAGTCACAGTGGTCAGGTATTCTGCACAGTGTACTCTCTTTGTAAGGCCAAGTAGCATTCTAGTTTGCTCAGTTTCTTTTGCTAATTCTTTCCAATCTGTCAAGTAATTATCTTTTTGTTTTCTCATGATTTGGTTGGGTCTAATTGTGGTGCTGTCCTGGGGCTCTGTGGGGTCTGTTTGTGTTTGTGAACAGAGCCCCAGGACCAGCTTGCTTAGGGGACTCTTCTCCGGGTTCATCTCTTTGTAGGTGATGGCTTTGTTATGGAAGGTTTGGAAATTGCTGCCTTTTAGGTGGTTGTAGAATTTAGTTGCTCTTTCCTGGATTTTGTCCTAATTATGCTCTGTGTGCATTAGTTGGTGTTTTATGTTGTAGATTGAGGATGTTTTTGCAGAATTCTGCATGCAGAGTCTCAATTTGGTCTTTGTCACATTTTGTAAATTCTTGGTTGGTTAGTGGACCCAAGACCTCACGACAATAAAGAGCAATAGGTAATGTAACTGAGTTAAGTCTTTTTAGCCAGATCCTAATTGAGATGTCAAATGTTATGTTCCTTTTGATGGTGTAGAAGTCCCTTCTTAACTTCTTAATCGCTCACAGCTTTGTGGAAGTTTACTGTGGCGCTGATGTCTAGGCTGAGGTACATATAGCTTTTTGAAGCTCTATGGCAACAGTGTCTAGATGGAATTTGTATTTGTGGTCCTGGCAAATTGACCTTTTTGGGAACACCATTATTTATGTCTTACTGAGATTTACCGTCAGGGCCCAGGTCTGACAGAATCTGTGCAGAAGATCTAGGTGCTGCTGTAGGCCCTCCTTGCTTTTGGACAGAAGCACCAGATCATCAGCAAAAAGTAGACATTTGACTTGATATTCTAGCAGGATGAGGCCGGGTGCTGCAGACTGTTCTAATGCCCATTCAATTCATTGGTATACTGTATATGTTGAAGACGCTGCATACCTGTCTTACACTCCGGCCCTGAGGAAACAAATCTGTGTGTTTTTTGTGAGTTTTAGCTGCACACTTGTTGTTTTATTATGAGAAGACTTTGCTTTTATTTTGGTTTGCTTGTTTGTCAATTAGTAGCTGATTCTAAGATTTGTATACGATCATGTACTGTATATGTTTTTGCTGTTTGTTCTTTGTTTTAGAGCCAAAAATATTGAAGAATTCGTTTAGATTATTCAATTACTTAAAGCTGATTTCTGACGTGCTGTTCCTTCTTTTTCTGTACTGTATGTCTGTATTGTTTTAGTGATTCACCATAGTGAAGGCATAGACACAGGTTTTCTGGGTCTCTTTGTTTTGGTTGGATAGGTTTCTCAATACATTTCTTAGGTTTTTGCATCAATCCATTAGCGATTGTTGTTAATTTTCTTAGGTTGTCTGGTTGATATGTTTATACTTGATAGGGAAGCTGAGAGGTCAAATATACTATTTAGGCTTTGTACTGCCAAGTTTACCACTTCACTATTGCAGTGAAATGTTTTCTCCAGGAAGTTGTCTAAAAGGGATTGAATTTGTTGTTGCCTAATTCTTTTTTGGTAGCTTTTTCTCACTACTTTCCTTCCATCTATAGTGTTTCTTTATAGTATGCAGTTTCCTCAGCTTTGATGCCTTGTGATTGAGTATTGAGTATTGATTCTGCTGTGATTTGATATCGGTGTCATTGAGCTGACTGTGAATGCTCTGAGAGAATCTGGTTTGAGGTCAGCGATAAAGTAGTCTACAGTACTGCTGCCAAGAGATGAGGAGTCCCCTCGAAGCCTACCATTGACTATGTACAGACCCAGCATGCAACAGAGCAGCAGCAGTTCTGACCCGTTGGTTGTTTTTGTCATATTTGTCTCTAGGGGGGCATTTGAGGGTGTCAGGTTCTTGTCCAGTTAAGGCTTCTACAGTAAGTCGCCACAGACAAGTACACATCCCTGGGCCTGGAAATAATTGATTTCCCTCTCCAGGATGGAGAAGCTATCTTCATTTAAGTATGGTGTGGATATACAGTGACTTGCGAAAGTATTCACCCCCTTTGGCATTTTTCCTATTTTGTTGCCTTACAACATGGACTTAAAATGGGTTTTGGGGGGTGTTTGTATAATTTAATTTATACAACATGCCTACCGCTTGTAGGCATGTTGTATAAATCTCCTACTGGAGATGCAAAATATGTTTTATTGTGAAACAAGCAAGAAATTAGACAATAAAACAGAAAACTACATAATTATTCAACCCCCATCCCCCCACAATTCTGCCCATTCTTCAAGGCAAAACTGCTCCAGCTCCTTCAAGATGGATGGGTTCCACTGGTGTACAGAAATCTTTAAGTCATACCACAAATTCTCAATTAGATTGAAGTCTGGACTTTGACTAGGCCATTCCAAGACATTAAATGTTTCCACATAAACCACTCAAGTGTTGCTTTAGCAGTATGCTTAGGATCATTGTCCTTCTGGAAGGTGAACCTCCATCCCAGTCTCAAATCTCTGGAAGACTGAATCAGGTTTCCCTCAAGAATTTCCCTGTATTTAGCACCATCCATCATTCCTTAAATTCTGACCAGTTTCCAGGTCCCTGCCGATGAAAAACATCCCCACAGCATGATGCTGCCACCACCATCCTTCACTGTGGGGATGGTGTTCTCGGGTGATGAGAGGTGTTGGGTTTGCGCCAGACATAGCATACATCTTGATGGCCAAATTCTCAATTTCCAGTTTCATCTGACCAAAGTACCTTCTTCCATTTGTTTGGGGAGTCTCCCACAAGCCTTTTGGTGAACACTTTATGCTCTCTCTGGGATATGTGGGACGCTAGCGTCCCACCTCGCCAACAGCCAGTGAAATTGCAGGGCGCCAAATTCAAACAACAGAAATCTCATAATTAAAATTCCTCAAACATACAAGACATTTTAAAGATACAATTCTTGTTAACTTCTTGATGCACCCATCCCGTTAGCGGGATCATTTTCATCAACATCCTCTGAATTGCAGAGCGCCAAATTCAAATTAAATTACGAAAAACATTTAATTTTCATGAAATCACAAGTGCAATATAGCAAAACACAGCTTAGCTTGTTGTTAATCCAAAGCATAACAAGCGTTTATGTAGAGTGGCAAAAAAGGGGGTCGAGTGATAAATGGCAGATATGTGAGAGCAGAACTAATAAACGGGCTCTGCCCGATCACTAAAATGGCCACCCCTGTCAGAACTACAGATCACAAAATGGCCGACCGCCAAAACTACAAGTCCCAGAAGCAAGGGGAACCCTCAGAAGGTGGAGCCGACACACAGATAAAGGGTCAAGAAAAACCAGGAAGAGGGAGAGAGAGTGCTGGAAGGATCTATGAACAATAGAGAAAGAGACAATAGAGATTGGCTGGATTTACTGTGTATGAGCTGGATTGTTTTGGACTTACCTGTTGACTCCGGCAGCGCTGGAGAGGAGGAAGGCTCCGGCAGCACTGGACAGGCAGGAGCACCTGTAGGGATGAGACAGAGAGACAGCCTGGTGCGGGGGGGCTGCCACCGGAGGGCTGGTGCGTGGAGGTGGTACCGGATAGACCGGACCGTGCAGGCGCACTGGAGCTCTTGAGCACCGAGCCTGCCCAACCTTCGAGGTGGAATAGCCCACACTGGGCTATGCAGGCGAACCGGGGACACCATGCGCAAGGCTGGTGCCATGTAAGGCTGGTGCCACGCACTAAAACGCTTCTGCGAGCAGACCTTTCTAATCGACCTGAACCGGGTATCCTGGAAGGATATTGACCTCATCCCGTCAGTTGAGGATGCCTGGTCATTCTTAAAAAGTAACTTCCTCACCATCCTAGATAAGCATGCTTCGTTCAAAAAATGCAGAACTAAGAACAGATATAGCCCTTGGTTCACTCCAGACCTGGCTGCCCTCGACCAGCACAAAAACATCCTGTGGCGGACTGCAATAGCATCAAATAGTATGCAACTGTTCAGGGAAGTCAGGAACCAATACACGCAGTCAGTCAGGAAAGCAAAGGCCAGCTTTTTCAAGCAGATATTTGCATCCTGTAGCTCTAACTCCAAAAAGTTCTGGGACACTGTAAAGTCCAAGGAGAACAAGAGCTGCCCACTGCACTGAGGCTAGGTAACACGGTCACCACCAATAAATCCATGATAATCCATACCTTCCTCCTGGCTACTCCAACCTCGGCCAAGATCCTACCGATCTTCGACTTCGGCGATGTCATCTACAAAATAGCTTCCAATACTCTACTCAGCAAACTGGATGCAGTTTATCACAGTTTCTCTCTCTCTCTCTCTCTCTCTCTCTCTCTCTGTCTCTGTGTGTGTGTGTGTGTGTGTGTGTGTGTGTGTGTGTGTGTGTGAGAGAGAGAGCGAGTTCAACAACAGGATAATTAGGTTTAGGGTTAGGAGCTAGGTTAGGTTTAGGGTTAAGATTAGGTTTTTGGGTTAAGGTTAGGGTTAGGTTTGGGGTTAGGTGTTAGGGAAAATAGGATTTAGAATGAGACTGAATTCTATTTCCCACAAGGTTGGCTCTGCAAGACTGTGTACGCATACTTGTGTGTCTGTGTATGTTTCTCTCTGTGTGTGCGCGTGTCTCTCTCTCTCCCTGTCTCTCCTCCTCTACCAGTTCTCACAGTCTTCACGTCAGAATTAGACATTCATCTGTGTTTCTCAAACGTAACATTTTGAAGTTGTTACAAACGTTCCAAACGTCAAATTTGTGTTTATGGTTAAGTTTAGGCATCAACTCCGAATTCGAAAGGTTAGGCAGTTACACTGAATGATTAAGGTAAGTGTTAAGGTTTGCTTAAAACCAAAATATGTTGCCCCTAGTGGCGGGTTTCCATGTCATGTCCCGACATCCTCTGACATGGATTGATGTCGAATATACTTGTTTTCTATTACTGTGTGTGTGTGTGTGTGTGTGTGTGTGTGTGTGTGTGTGTGTGTGTTTGTGTGTGTGTGTGTGTGTGTGTGTGTGTGTGTGCGTGCGTGTGTGTGTGTCACATTGGTTGCTGTATCTTCATTCACCTCAATCGAACATTCACCTTAAAAACGATCATTTAGTACTGTCGTGGAAATTTCCTCTATTTAACAAATCATGGGAGCAAACCACACACAAGTCAGAGTTAGTTATCAAAGTCCATCTTTAATTATATCAGCTCTATCATCATCCTGTGACTCTCAGATCGATTCAGTGTCTATCAATGAATTCTCTGAGAGCCGCTTCTGCATTGCAACTGCGATCCTTTAATAGCAAAGAACACACATAGTCAGACAGCATAGACATAATAAATCGTTCAGCTTTGTCTCCTTACTCAAACCCCAAAACCATAAACCAACCCTCCATATCAACAGGCATATATCAAATTGTCATTTAGATACAACCAATTCTAAATACAACCAATCCTGGACAAGCTCACGGAGAGGATATAATGATTCCAGACAGTGCCATCCCCGATGGGAAAAGTAGGGAGTGAACTGGCACACAGACACAGTGGAGCAAAAGATATGTTTACACATGATGACACTTTGACCTCTCCCCTCTCTGCGGCCCATGCAACTTAGTCTTGACATAGAACAGATAACTGCAACCTCGCCACAGTATTATACAAAAATACCATTCTTGATGAGAAGTAACTTACAAACATATGATGAATATAAAACATCTTACATATGTTACCAACAAATTCGGATTATTCCACAACAGTACGTACAGAGGGATCTGTTAGCAGAACAATATTTTTTTCATCAAAATAAACAAATGCATTTGCTTTAGATTACTTTCTGTGTGTGCAGTTTCACAGAAAGTGTCCTGCAATTCTACACATTTTGCCAATGGAGACATTTTTGTTGTTAATATGATTCTGAGTGTCTCTTGGCGTGTGTGACGGATGCCCGTGTCCCTGGCAGAGATCTCAGCTGACCCGTGTCCGCCTTAACGCTAACTGGAAGAGGGAATTATGGGTTGGGGGTGGGACGGCCACGCCCCTTACGGCTGACAGGGCAGTCAGTGACCGATCTGTCTCACGGACATTTACATCATTACACCACACACATACAAACACGCAGACACACACACACTTTCGCCATGTTCCTTCTTTCACGGTCTACTTTTCATTTTCTCATTTTCTTTCTCTGTCTTCCTCCTTTCCTTAATCTATTTTGTTTCTTTCACTCCCTCTTGTCTGCTTGTTTCGCTCTCATGTTCCCTTTCCCTCTTTTCCTTCCTTATTTGTTTCTCATTTGATATATCCTTTCATCCTGTCGTGCTATTTTTACAAATAATTGCATTTCCATCCTTCTCTCTTTCTCACTCTCTCTACCCATCTTCCACTCAACCTCTCTCTTTCTGTCGTGACTTGTCACAAACTCCAAACTTCGGTTGAGTCATCATCTAACCCCAGAGAAGACAGATCCACACTTCCATCACCATCTAACAACGACAGGTACAGTATGTCTACATTTAGTTTGTTATATAATGACAGGATCAGTGAAGGTCTTGAGATATTTTCTGACATGTCACATCAGAGAGAGCGAAAGAGAGAGAGCGAGAGAGACGGAGAGATTGAAAGAGAGTGAGAGAGCGAAAGAGAGAGAGCAAGAGAGAGTGACAGAGAGAACAAAAGAGAGAGAGACAAAAGAGAGCGAGAGAGAGAGAGATGGTGAAATAGGTAGAGAGAGAGGAGGGCTACCAAAGCCACATAGCATACAGGTAATTATGGAAACCCTCTGCTACCTCCCTCCAGACCCTCCACTCTCCCCCAGTCAGCGGTCAGGTCCAGCCCAGGAGAGTGAGTCTTAGACAGGCCTGATTCCTAGATACCTCCCTCGAGGGTCTGGTAGTGTAATTGACCAGCTTTGGGGAGTGACAGCTTTGACAGGTTCCTAAATAAGACCAGGCAGTTTTCCCCAGCCTGCTCTCACAGGGCAAAGGTAGCTTAAAGGGGCAATTCAAACAACAACAAAACGTCTACCCCGCCACTGTTTTGGAAAAACATTTGAGGGATGGAGAATTGAAACCACACTTAAATGCAAAGATAAGGCAATGGATGCCTGAGTGACCATCAAACTGATAGTTTATGTTTTTGAGTCAATAGGGTCAAACAAGCTTATATTTTGTGTTGACCAAAGCTCAATAAGCATTTATTAATTATATTTTTAAATAATCATTTGGTGTATCATTAATTTAAAAGTCCAGAAATGGATCTACCAATTGCAGATCGCCCCTTTAACTTCACCCCAGGGGAGAATGACATATACAGTACCCGACACACCTACTCCTTTTTACTATTTTCTACATTGTAGAATATGATGAAGACATCAAAACTATGAAATAACACATATGGAATCATGTTGTAACCACAAAAGAATTAAACAAATCTAAATATATTTTATTTTTGAGAATCTTCATAGTAGCCACCCTTTGCCTTGATGACAGATTTGCACACTCTTGGTATTCTCTCAACCAGCTTCACCTGGAATACTTTTCCAACAGTCTAGAAAGGAGTTCGCACGTATGCTGAGCACTTGTTGGCTGCTTTTCCTTCACTCTGCGGTCCAACTCATTCCAAACCAATTAGGTTGAGGTTGAGTGATTGTGGAGTCCAGGTCATCGTATGCAGCACTCCATCACTCTCCTTGGTCAAATAGCCCTTACACAGCCTGGAGATGTGTTGGGTAATTGTCCTGTTGAAAACAAATGATAGTCCTGCTAAGCGCAACCAGATGGGATGGCGTATCACTGCAGAATGCTGTAGTAGCCATGCTGGTTAAATGTGCCTTGAATTCTAATTAAATCACCAACATTGTCACCAGCAAAGCACCCCCACACCATCACACCTCCTCCATGCTTCACGGTGGGAACCACACATGCAGAGATCCGTTCACCTGCTCTGCGTCTCAAAAGACATGGCGGCTGGAACCAAAAATCTCACATTTGGACTCATTGGACCCAAGGACAGATTTCCACCGGTCTAATGTCCATTGCTCATGTTTCTTGGTCCAAGCAAGTCTCTTCTTAATATTAGTGTCCTTTTGCATTGGTTTCTTTGCAGCAATTTTACCATGAAGGCCTGATTCACACAGTCTCTTCTGAACAGTTGATGTTGAGATGTGTCTGTTACTTGAACTCTGTGAAGCATTTATTTGGACTGCAATTTCTGAGGCTCGTAACTCTAATTAACTTGTCCTCTGCAGCAGAGGTAACTCTGGGTCTTCATTTCCTGTGGCACTTCTCATGAGAGACAGTTTCATCATAGCGCTTGATGGTTTTTGCGACTGCACTTGAAAAAAAATTCAAAGTTCTTGACATTTTCCGGACTGACTGATCTTCATGTCTTAAAGTAAAGATGGTCTGTCAATTCTCTTTGCTTATTTGATATGTTCTTGCTATAATATGGACTTGGTCTTTTACCAAATAGGGCTAACTTCTGTAAACCAACCCTACCTTGTCACATCACAACTGATTGGCTCAAATGAAGGAAAGAAATTTCAGAAATGTACATTTAACATGGCACACCTGTTAATTGAAATGCATTCCAGGTGACACCCTCATGAAGCTGGTTGAGAGAATGCCAAGAGTGTGCAAAGCTGTCATCAAGGCAAAGGGTGGCTACTTTGAAGAATCTAAAATATGAAGACTTTTTTGGTTAAAACATGATTCCATATGTGTTATTTCATAGTTTTGATGTCTTCACTATTATTGTACAATGTAGAAAATAGTAAAAATAAAGAAAAACCATTGAATGAGTAGGTGTGTTCAAGCTTTTGACTGGCACTGTATATACTGTATGTATATACTGTATATATATTGGCTTTATATAGCACCTTCCTACCAACTGAGGTACTCAAAGCGCTTTAAAAAGTAAGGGGGAAACTCACCTCATCTGCTAAAGATTGATATATGCCAATTACGAATGAGGGGGATGATTAGGTGGCCATGATGGAATGGTACCGGGTTGGGAATTTAGCGATGACACCGGAGTTAACACCCCTACTCTTCAGATAAGTGCCATGAGATTTTTAGTGACCACAGAGAGTGTGGACAGCCCTTTAACAACCCATTCTGAAGGACGGCACCCTGCAAAGGGCAATGTCCCCTTCACTGCCCTGGGATCTCCTTAGACCAGAGGGAATAGTGCACCCTACTGGCATTCCAACACCACTTCCATCAGCTTCTGGACTCCCATCCAGGACCAACCCTGCATACGGTAGAATCAAAGGCAAGCAAGCAGTGGGATGCTGCTGGCAAATGTATTGCTGGAAATGATTGCAAATCAAGATTGTAAAAGTTCTGAATTAACCTGAAACAGCCTTAAATGCTTGCAAAAATGCCTCCCTCTCCTCTCTCCTCTCCCACACCCTCTCCCTCTCCCTCTCCTTCTCCCCTTCTCTCGTCTCCCCCGCTACACAGACACTAGTAGATAGACGGGCCACAGTCAGTTTCACACCATTTATCTCCTCAAGGCTGCTGAAACCAAGGTGTGTGAGGGGGGTGAGAAAGAGAGAAAATAAGAAGAAGAAAGTGAAAAGCAAAAGGGAAGAAAATGAAGTAAAACCAGTCCTGTGCCTGCAGGTGTGTGTGTGTGTGTGTGTGTGTGTGTGTGTGTGTGTGTGTGTGTGTGTGTGTGTGTGTGTGTGTGTGTGTGTGTGTGTGTGTGTGTGTGTGTGTGTGTGTGTGTGTGTGTGTGTGTGTGTGTGTGTGTGTGTGTGTGTGTGTGTGTGTGTGTGTGTGTGTGTGTGTGTGTGTGTGAGGCTAAGTAAGGTAGCCAGTAAATGAAGGATCGTCTGCTGGACACGACTGACTGGTCAAATCTGATGCTACCTTGAGCCTCTCGCTCTGTAGTGTAACATTCTGGCTCTCTCTCTCTAATGGTGACTGAATACTGTCCTCTCCACATCCAGGGCCCAGTCTACTGTGTGTGTGTGTGTGTGTGTGTGTGTGTGTGTGTGTGTGTGTGTGTGTGTGTGTGTGTGTGTGTGTGTGTGTGTTTGTGTCTGTGTGGCAAGGTACTGCAGTATGCTACAGGATGATACTGTGGCGTCCTTATCTCCAGTGTCTACATATGCTATCATATGCCAAATATGCATCATACGCCACCCACGATTCAGACTTACACACACATGTGCTGCTCACATACACACACAAACACACACATGCACGCACACTCGCTCACACAGACCAATCTTTATTGAACAAGAATCCAATTACTTAACCCAGCTTCAGGTCCTCTCCCCTCCACCTTGACAAGCTGCTTTAATATCTGCTGACAGATTGGACCCAACACACATTCACATGCACACTCACGCGTACACACACACATATACAAACTGAAGTGCATGCATTCACGCACGCACGCACGCACGCACACACACACACACACACACACACACACACACACACACACACACACACACACACACACACACACACACACTGCTGACCATAATAAGGGTCTGATTAAATACAAACTGTGATGCCCATCTCTTCTTCCCTGAGCCAATGAATACCAATGAGAGACACGATGCACAACTCACACTGTGTCTGCTATTGTGTGTGTGCAGCATTCTGTTTGTTTGTGTGTGTGTGTGTGTGTGTGTGTGTGTGTGTGTGTGTTTTAGAGTTGTATTTAAGTCACTCTACAGTTACAGATGTATTTATTTTGACAACATTGTGGAACTCAAACAGAGTTTTGAGACATGAAACTAAAAACAACCATGAGCAAACATGGTACAGGCATCATCAATAATGTATCAAACATGGTACAGGCATCATCTATAATGTATCAAACATGGTACAGGCATCATCTATAATGTATCAAACATGGTACAGGCATCATCTATAATGTATCAAACATGGTACAGTCATCATCTATAATGTATCAAACATGGTACAGGCATCATCTATAATGCATCACATCGTCTATACACAAGCACAGTGCATTCGGAAAGTATTCAGACCCCTTGACTTTTCAAGGTGGCAGGCTTTGGAACAGGCATTTACATTATTGTTACCTTATAAAATTGGACACAATTTATTATGTTCATCAAGGCCTTAGGCCTTTAACATTTCCATTTTGTCTGGACAGCTGACAGTGAAGATCATCCCTGATGTTGTTGTATAACCCACAATAAAGCAAAGCAAGTACATACAAGTTTATTTAAGGGAGTGTTTGTCTACCGACCAGTCTCAATAGTGAGAGGGGCCACTCCTAGGGCTGTTGCGTTGACCGTATTACCGCCACACCAGCGGTCACAAGTCATGAAGACAGTCAAATTCCACATGACCGTTTAGTCAAGGTAATTAGGTTTTTCGAAGCTCTGACGCTGCTGCTGGTCATTAGTAGCCTACCAACGTTGCTAACTGCCTGGTACTCAGCCCTTTATTTTCCCTCTAATCACTCTGACATCAATGCAAATGTATTCGAAAATCTAATCTAATATATGCTATGCATTTGCGCAATGAAACCGCTATCAAAAAGAGGAGCTTTCTGAAGGCTTACTATATTTCTCAACATTCCTCATATTAAGCACATTGCTTTGCTTTACAACAGGAGTATAGCCTAACTGGCTGACATGAAAATAAACCACGGGGAAAAGCATCCTCCATTCGCTCTTTAAGTACATAGATTAAATGTACTTTTCCTGCTGACCCTGTTTCGATACAGGTGCATGATAATGATCCATTCTAAATCAAAACTAATGTCACACATATTTATTTGTATATGTAAAGACTAGATTAAATCAAGAATAGTCTGATGGGAAACAATATTAGCTTATCACTTGTGAATGACGGACAGTTTAAGGCAAAAAACAATGCCTTGTGACTTTTTCAAATCATCGTCCAACAGTCATTTCTTCAACACCTCATGTAGCCCAGCACATAGACCTATATGTTTTGATAAGGCTTGTATCACAACTAAAGTGGCCAAAAAACATCTTGAAATGAAGCACATTAGTCTGCTTTACAAGGGGTGTAGAGCATAACTGGGATACATAAGCAGTGCGAGTTTCAACTTTGGGGAATATACTTCCACCATAAAAATGTACCTTCATAGTAAAAGCATTACATGCATAATTGCATTTGCTGTCACTTTAGATAATGTTGTTTTCCGCTAATGGAACATTTTCTGGGATTATATTGTGAAGAAATAGCTTCATAGTTTTTCAACATTTTAAGCTAAACGTTCTGATCTGTTGCCTCAGCCTCAATGTGTTTTGATGCTAGTGGTTGTATTCATTTGGGATCTATCGCATCCCACAACTGTCCCAGACTATGTTTGGAGAATGTATTCATCGCACAGAATAGAATAGGTCGACTTTTGTACTATGGGGGATAGTAGATTGACATAGGCTAGTTTTTTTTGCTGTTCGTTAGGCCTACTCATCCAGTGGTGTAAAGTACTTAAGTAAAAATAGTGTAAAGTACTACTTAAGTAGTTTTTAATTTACTATTTATATTTTTGACAACTTTTACTTTTACTCAATTACAATCCTAAAGAAAATAATATACCTTTTACTTCTTACATTTTCCCTGACATCCAAAAGTACTCGTGACATTTTGAATGCTTAGCAGGACAGGAAAATGGTCGAATTCATGCACTTATCAAGATAACTTCCCTGCTCATCACTACTACCTCTGATCTGGACTCACTAAACACAAATTCTGCATTTGTAAATTATGTCTGAGTGTTGAACTGTGCCCCTGGCTATCCATAAATGGGAAAAAAACAAGAAACATTGTGTCGTCTGGTTTGCTTAATATTAGACATTTTAAATGATTTATACTTTTACTTTTGGTTCTTAAGAACATTTAAAACCATACACCTTTAGACTTTTACTCAGGTAGTATTTTACTGTGTGACTTTCACTTTTACTTGAGTCATTTTCTTTTAAGGCATCTTTACTTTTACTAAAGTCTGTAAATTGGGTACTTTTTACACCACTGGACTCAAAATCTATCCAAGATGGCGTAGCAGTCAGATGTCTTGTCCTGTCGTGTCCCTTGTATATATCGTTTTACAGCTTTCTCGTCGCATATCCTTTAAAATATTTTCAGAAACCTCAACATCTAAATACTCTCCTGCAACCCGCCTCACCCAATGTGGCGTGGATCTGCTTTTTTTTCCTAAAGTATTTATATTTACTTTGGATCCTGTATCCCTCAAATGAAGCTAGCCAGCTAACTACCAGCTATCAGTCAGCAAACCATTGCCAGCGGTCATCAGCTAATCATCAGCTCGGAAAGCTCTCGCCAGTTCGAACAACGACTCTAACCAGGGCATAACGGACATGTTATTTTTATCCCCGGAATCCTACCGCAAACTGAACATTTTCATCTGGATCTTCACAACTAGTTAACCGCAATCCCGGATGACTACTCCTGGCTAGCGTTTCCATCCCAGAGCAAGCACCAATTAGCTTGAAGCTAGCCCGGCCAGGGCTCCTGTGCTACCACCAAAGCATACTCCTGGGCTACAATATGGGCCTGATAGATGCCTAGAGCTACTTGGAACCCTACTAATTCCGCAACTGGCCTATCGACGTCACCGCACAAAGTGGCAAAAACAGACTTACCCCCATCGCGACGTCCCCCAAAAGGCTAACTTTCTAGCCCCTGCTATCTGCTTGCTTGCTAACCCGGTCTGCTAACTGCTAAACTGCCGGGCCCTGGTCTACTAACTGCTAGCTTGCCTGTCCGGTCTGCTAACTGCTAGCCCTTGCTAACAGCTTGCTTGCTAACCCGGTCTGCTAACTACTAGCTTACCTGCCCGGTCTGTAACTGCTAGCCCATGCTAACTGCTTTCTTGCTAACCCGGCCTGCTAACTGATAGCTTGCCCCGGTCTACTAGCTGCTAGCTTGCTAACTGTCTGAATCGCCGTGTCCCCAGCCAGCCCAACCACTTACTGGACCCACATGTTCACATGCCTCTCTCTAATATCAATATGCCTTGTCCATTACTGTCCTGGTTAGTGATTACTGTCTTATTTCACTGTAGAGCCTCTAGCCCTGCTCAATATGCCTTAACCAACCATGTTGTTCCACCTCCTACATATGCGATGACATCACATGGTTTAAACATCCCGAGAGACTATATAGCTCTCTTCATTACTCAATGCCTAGGTTTTCCTCCAATGTACTCACATCTTACCTTACCTTTGTCTGTACACTATACTTTGAATCTATGCTATCGTGCCCAGAAAACTGCTCATTTTACTCTCTGTTGTGATCTTGCTAGACGGCCAGTTCGTATGGTCTTTAGCCGTACCCTTATCCTACTTCTCCTCTGTTCCTCTGGTGATGTGGAGGTTAATCCAGGTCCTGCAGTGCCTAGCTCCACTCCCACTCCCCAAGTGCTCTAATTTGTTGACTTCTGTAAACGTAAAAGCCTTGGTTTCATGCACGTTAACATTAGAAGCCTACTCCCTAAGTTTGTTTTACTCACTGCTTTAGCACACTCTGCCAACCCAGATGTCGTAGCAGTGTCTGAATCCTGGCTTAGGAAAACCACCAAAAACCCTGAAATCTCCATTGCTAACTATAACGTTTTCCGCCAAGATAGAACTGCCAAAGGGAGCGGTGTTGCAATCAACTACAAAGATAGTAATACAGAACTCTGCAGGCTATCTAAGTCTGTACCCAAACAATTTGAGCTTATACTTCTAAAAATGCACCTTTCCAGAAACAAGTCTCTCACTGTTGCCGCTTGCTATAGACCTCCCTCTGCCCCCAGCTGTGCCCTCGATACCATATGTGAATTGATTGCCCCCCATCTATCTTCTGAGCTCGTGCTACTAGGTGACCGAAACTGGGACATGCTTAACACCCCGGCCATCCTACAAACTAAGCTTGATGCCCTCAATCTCACACAAATTATCAATGAACCTACCAGGTACAACCCCAAATCAGTAAACACCGGCACCCTCATAGATGTCATCCTAACGAATTCGCCCTCCAAATACACCCCTGCTGTTTTCAATCAAGATCTCAACGATCACTGCCTCATTGCCTGCATCCGTAATGGGTCTGCGACCAAACGACCACCCTTCATCACTGTTAAACGCTCCCTGAAACACTTCTGCGAACAGGCCTTTCTAATCGACCTGGCCGGGGTATCCTGGAATGACATTGACCTCATCCCGTCAGTAGATGATGCCTGGCTATTCTTTAAAAGTGCCTTCCTCACCATCTTAAATAAGCATGCCCCTCTCAAAAAAATGTAACTAGGAATAGATATAGTCCTTGGTTCACGCCAGACCTGTCTGTCCTTGACCAGTACAAAAACATCCTGTGGCGTTCTGCATTAGCATCGAATAGCCCCCGTGATATGCAACTTTTCAGGGAAGTTAGGAACAAATATACACAGGAAGTTAGAAAAGCTAAGGCAAGCTTTTTCAAACAGAAATTTGCATCCTATAGTACTAACTCCAAAAAGTTCTGGGACACTGTAAAGTCCATGGAGAATAAGAGCACCTCCTCCCAGCTGCCCACTGCTCTGAGGCTAGGAAACACTGTCACCACCGATAAATCCACTATAATTGAGAATTTCAATAAGCATTTCTCCACGGCTGGCCATGCTTTCCCACATGGCTACCCCTACCCCGGGCAACTGCCCAGCACCCTCCACAGCAACCCGCCAAAGCCCCCACCCTTTCTCCTTTACCCAAATCCAGATAGCTGATGTTCTGAAAGAGCTGCAAAATCTGGACCCCTACAAATCAGCCGGGCTAGACAATCTGGACCCTTTTTTTCTAAAATTATCTGCCGAAATTGTTGTAACCCCTATTACTAGCCTGTTCAACCTCTCTTTCGTATCGTCTGAGATTCCCAAAGATTGGAATGCTGCCGCGGTCATCCCCCTCTTCAAAGGGGGTGACACTCTAGACACAAACTGCTACAGACCTATATCTATCCTACCCTGTCTTTCTAAGGTCTTCGAAAGCCAAGTTAACAAACAGATTACTGACCATTTCGAATCCCACCATTCCTTCTCCGCTATGCAATCTGGTTTCAGAGCTGGTCATGGGTGCACCTCAGCCACGCTCAAGGTTCTAAATGACATCATAACCGTCATCGATAAGAGACATTACTGTGCAGCCGTATTCATCGACCTGGCCAATGCTTTCAACTCTGTCAATCACAACATTCTTATTGGCAGACTCGACAGCCTTGGTTTCTCAAATGATTGCCTTGCCTGGTTTACCAACTACTTCTCTGATAGAGTACAGTGTGTCAAATCGGAGGGCCTGTTGTCCGAACCTCTGACAGTCTCTATGGGTGTGCCACAGGGTTCAATTCTCGGGCCGACTCTCTTTTCTGTATACATCAATGATGTTGCTCTTGCTGCTGGTGATTCTCTGATCCACCTCTATGCAGACGACACCATTCTGTATACTTCTGGCCCCTCCTTGGACACTGTAACCTCCAGACGAGCTTCAATGCCATACAACTCTCCTTCCATGACCTCCAACTTCTCTTAAACGCAAGTAAAACTAAATGCATGCTTTTCAATCGATCTCTGCCCGCACCTGCTCGCCCGTCCAGCATCACTACTCTGGACGGCTCTGACTTATACGTGGACAACTACAAATACCTGGGTGTCTGGTTAGACTGTAAACTCTCCTTCCAGACTCACATTAATAAGCATCTCCAATCCAAAATTAAATCTAGAATCGTCTTCCTATATCGCAACAAAGCATCCTTCATTCATGCTGCCAAACATACCCTCATAAAACTGACTATCCTATTGATCTTTGACTTCGGGGATGTCATCTACAAAATAGCCTCCATGACTCTACTCAGCAAATTGGATGCAGTCTATCACAGTGCCATCCGTTTTGTCACCAAAGCCCCATACACTACCCACCATTGCGACCTGTACGCTCTCGTTGGTTGGCCCTCGCTTCATACTCGTTGCCAAACCCACTGGCTACAGGTTATCAACAAGTCTCTGCTAGGTAAAGCCCCGCCTTATCTCAGCTCACTGGTCACCATAGCAGCACCCACTCGTAGCACGCACTCCAGTAGGTATATATCACTGGTCACCCCCAAAGCCAATTCCTCCTTTGGTCGTCTTTCCTTCTAGTTCTCTGCTGCCCATGACTGGAACAAATTGCAAAAATCTCTGAAGCTGGAAACTCACATCTCCCTCACTAGCTTTAAGCACCAGCTGTCAGAGCAGCTTACAGATCACTGCACCTGTACATAGCCCATCTATAAACAGCCCATCTATCTACATACCTCATCCCCATACTTGTATTTATTTATTTGTTTATTTTGCTCATTTGCACCCCAGTATCTCTACCTGCACATTCATCTTCTGCCGATCTACCATTCCAGTGTTTAATTGCTATATTGTAATTACTTCACCACCATGGCCTATTTATTTCCTTAACTTACCTCATTTGCACTCACTGTATATATACTTTTTTTTTGTTCTACTGTATTATTTACTGTATGTTTTGTTTATTCCATGTGTAACTCTGTTGTTGTATGTGCCGAATTGCTACGCTTTATCTTGGCCAGGTCGCAGTTGCAAATGAGAACTTGTTCTCAACTAGCCTACCTGGGTAAATAAAGGTGAAATAAAAATAAAATAAAAATCTTGTTGGCTGACAAAAGTAAAAGTGGACAGTTCTTCCAAAATCTTCAATAAGCACCCCAGAATTGGATAGGGATGTGCGCAGTTGACTTTATACTTCACATGGTTAGCTATGTACACCATGGGTGCGATTCACATGGTTAGCAATGTACACCATGGGTGCGATTCACATGGTTAGCTATGTACACCATGGGTGCAATTCACATGGTTAGCTATGTACACCATGGGTGAGATTCACATGGTTAGCTATGTACACCATGGGTGCGATTCACATGGTTAGCAATGCACACTTCCTCTAGTGGACTACCTTAGTTTTGTCTCCATTGTGTGGTGGAAATTCTAACCAAATTCTAACCAAAAGTAGAGAGAGACTGTAGATTTTTTTTTACATTCTAAGAAATTCAACAATCACTCAAATAGTTCAGAGTTGAGAAGCCCAACAAATAGTGTTTTCTCTCTCCTTTTATATCAACTACATCCTCTTATCTGTGTGACATTTAGCAGATGTGCAAAAACAGAGTTGGAAAAAGTAATTTAGCTCACCTGTGTAGATCAAGATTGCTGATATCACCACGATTCTCTGCTCCTCCTTGCAATTCCCACATAGCTAAATTCCTGCCGATTGTAAACACAGGAGGTCACCTACTGCAGCCGCAGCCAAACGGCTCATAAATCTGTACGCTCTGATTTATGACTAAGTCACACAAGATACTTTGTATTAGTAAAAAATACTAGCATATAACAATGGACAACTCTTTAAGTAAAAAACAGCATAGTATGTCAAATTAAACAGCATAGTATGTCATTAATTAATTTCCTCCACAACTGATATTCAGTGTTCATTGTTCACAACAGTTAAAAACAATATTTAGCATTTTTTGTTTCAGTTTCAGAGATCAACAAAATCAGTTATGTAGTGGTAAAGAAATAGATGGGTAAACACTGATCGCTGGTCGTGGATAAAAAAAAGTAACACTCATGCCTTCAGTGCATTATTCTGCCAATGGTGGGTAAACTGTCAAGCAAAAAGAAAGTGGGTGCATTGTGTTTACTTGTGTTTACCCTTCACTACACCACCGAATACAATGTCCTCGGCATATAAAAGAACACTATATTTATATACTATAGTATTTTCTGTAGTGTTTTTGCTGACAATGCTGCAGTATACTATAGTATTTACTGTTGTGTTTTGGCAGACATGACTGCAGTATACTATAGCATTTACTGTTGTGTTTTGGCAGACATGACTGCAGTATACTATAGTATTTACTGTTGTGTTTTGGCAGACATGACTGCAGTATACTATAGCATTTACTGTTGTGTTTTGGCAGACATGACTGCAGTATACTATAGTATTTACTGTTGTGTTTTGGCAGACATGACTGCAGTATACTATAGTATTTACTGTTGTGTTTTGGCAGACATGACTGCAGTATACTATAGTATTTACTGTTGTGTTTTGGCAGACATGACTGCAGTATACTATAGTATTTACTGTTGTGTTTTGGCAGACATGACTGCAGTATACTATAGTATTTACTGTTGTGTTTTGGCAGACATGACTGCAGTATACTATAGTATTTACTGTTGTGTTTTGGCAGACATGACTGCAGTATACTATAGTATTTACTGTTGTGTTTTGGCAGACATGACTGCAGTATACTATAGTATTTACTGTTGTGTTTTGGCAGACATGACTGCAGTATACTATAGTATTTACTGTTGTGTTTTGGCAGACATGACTGCAGTATACTATAGTATTTACTGTTGTGTTTTGGCAGACATGACTGCAGTATACTATAGTATTTACTGTTGTGTTTTGGCAGACATGACTGCAGTATACTATAGAATTCACCGTAGTGTTTTTGAGAACTTTTCTGTAGTATTCACTGTTGTGTTTTTTCACGGACCAAAGTCTGCAAAAACACGACAGTGAATACTATAGTATACTACGGTCATGTCCGCAAAAACACTTCAGTAAATACTACAGTATTCATTGTAGTCTTTTTGTGGACTTCAGTCAAAAAAGCATTGACAAAGCTAGCAGATAGCAGTAAAGATAACTTGCAATCCAATCGATCTCAAAATTCTGAAATAAGCACTACGTATTCGAGAGATACTACCGTGTGTAGTATAATATTCTATACAGTATACAACAACATTCTAAAGTAAGCACTAAACGATTGAGGGATACTATATTGTGGCGGATAGGATTCTACAGTATAATACAGTCTACAACAGTTTATTACAGAATTCTATAGTAAGTACGATAGTTTTCTTATCAGGGCTCAGGATAAGAACCAGATGCAGACAGTTCGAATCACAGATGTTTATTAACAAAACAGGGAGCAGGTGAACAACAGGTCAAGGGCAGGCAGAGGTCTGCAATCCAGGGCAGAGTCAGAAAGGTACAGAACGGCAGGCAGGGTCAGGGGAGGCAGAGGTCTGTAATCCAGGGGAGTGTCAGTAAGGTACAGAACGGCAGGCAGGGTCAGGGGAGGCAGAGTGGACAAAACCAGAAGAACTAGAAAACAGGGACTACAGAGAACAGTACGGTATAAAACACGCTGGCAGGCTTGACGAGACAAGACAAACTGGCAACAGACAAACAGAAAACACAGGTATAAATGCACAGGGGTGACACGTGGACGGGGGTGGAGACAAGCACAAGACAGGTGGAACATATCAGGATGTGACAATTCTTTATTAAACTGTAGTATCATTTTATGTGGGTATTAGCTCATTTACATGTAAAAACTTTACAAACATTTGCTAGGAGACATACAGAGACCTTTCGGACGTGGTGTGGTGACCATCCGGAGGTGTGTGTGTGTGTGTGTGTGTGTGTGTGTGTAATATTTCATTGCTCTGACTGTCATCTCCTATACTGTCCTTTGAAGTATAGAGCATCTCCTATAGGCCTGATCATATGCTATACTGTATCTGACCATTTCTCTGTTGCACTACAACCAGTTATTACTCTGAGTAATGAAGAGCTCATGTATGATTTCATGATTTAATTTGCTCCAGCAGGACCTTGGGGACATTTTCTTATTTCACTAAAACCAGGAGATTTTCCTTCAGAAAGGCCATAAGTCTGCTGCCATGACAGATATGGGGATCACTGATGCTAAATGGTCCATTTATAGATTCACACTGAGAGGAGGATATTCAGTTGGATGGTTCCTGAACCTCTTTCTGAAGCCGTTTGACGCCATATATTTTCATTCATCTCCAGTGATCTATGTGATAGAAGTCAAAGAGGAGCAACCTCTACAATAGCTATATAATGTCCATATAATATTATATTTCATTATATAATATCCCTCCTATCTTCTTCCTTACAGAGTGGTTTGAAACACCACTGTATCTCCATCGATATATCTCTTATACTACATTTGTGCTTTTATTTAGTTAATTAAGTACAAATTCTTATTTACAATGACGGCCATATACCGGCCAAACCCGGACGACACTGGGCGAATTGTGCAACACCCTATGGGACTCCCAATCCCGGCCGGTTGTGAAACAGCCTGGATTCAAACCAGGGTGTCTGTAGTGATGCCTCTAGCACTGAGATGCAGTGCATTAAACCACTTCGCCACTAAGGAGCCCATACATAAAATCACATGTATTTATATAGCCCTTCTTACATCAGCTGATATATCAAAGTGCTGTACAGAAACCCAGTCAAAAACCCCAAACAGCAGGCAATGCAGGTGTAGAAGCATGGTGGATAGGAAAAACCCTAGAAAGGCCAAAACCTAGGAAGAAACCTAGAGAGTAACCATTCTATGAGGGTGGCCAGTCCTCTTCTGGCTGTGCCGAGTGGAGATTATAACAGAACATGGCCAAGATGTTCAAATGTTCATATATTACCAGCATGGTCAAATAATAGTATCACAGTGAACAGGTCAGGGTTCCATAGCCGCAGGCAGAACAGTTGAAACTGGAGCAGCAGTACGGCCAGGTGGACTGGGGACAACAAGGAGTCATCATGCCAGGTAGTCCTGAGGCTTGGTCCTAGGGCTCAGGTCCTCCGAGAGAGAGAAAGAAAGAGAGAGAGAAAGAGATAATTAGAGAGCGCATACTTAAATTCACACAGGACACCGATAAGACAGGAGAAATACTCCAGATATAACAAACTGACCCTAGCCCCCCGACACATAAACTACAGCAGCATTAAATACTGGAGGCTGAGACAGAAGGGGTCAGGAGACACTGTGGCTCCATCCGATGATATCCCCGGACAAGGCCAAACAGGCAGGATATAACCCCACCCACTTTGCCAAAGCACAGCCCCCACGCCACAAGAGGGATATCTTCAAGCACCAACCTACCATCCTGAGACAAGGCCGAGTAAGTGACACACCCCGCCTAGGGACAGCATGTAAGAGCACCAGTAAGCCAATCATAGGACCTACTGAAGAGATGAGTCATCAATAAAGACTTAAAGGTTGAGACCGAGTCTACGTAGCTCACATGGGTAGGCAGACCATTCCATAAAAATGTAGCTCAATAGGATAAAGCCCTGCCTCCAGCTGTTTGCTTAGAAATTCTAGGGACAATTAAGAGGACTGCGTCTTGTGACCGTAGCGTATGTGTAGGTATGTATGGCAGGACCAAATCTGAAAGATAGGTGGAGCAAGCCCATGTAATGCTTTGTAGGTCAGCAGTAAAACCTTGAAATCAGCCCTTGCCAACAGGAAGCCAGTGTAGGGAGGCTAGCACTGGAGTAACATGATAACATTTTTGGGTTCTGGTCAGGATTCTAGCAGCCGTATTTAACACTAACAGAAGTTTATTTAGTCATTATCCGGGTAGCCGGGAAAGTAGAGCATTGCGTTAGTCTAACCCAGAAGTAACAAAAGCAAGGACTAATTTTTCTGCATAATTTTTGTTACGTAAATGGAAAAAAGCTCTCCTTGAGACAGTCTTGATATGTTTGTCAAACGAGAGATCAGGGTCCAGAGTAACTCCGAGGTCCTTCACAGTTTTATTTGAGACGACTGTACAATCATCAAGATTAATTGTCAGATTCAACAGAAGATCTCCTTGTTTCTTGGGACCTGGAACAATCATCTCTGTTTGGTCCGAGTTTAAAAGTAGAAAGTTTGCAGCCATCCACTTCCTTATGTCTGAAACACAGGCTTCCAGCGAGGGCAATTTTGGGGCTTCACCATGTTTCATTGAAATGTACAGCTGTGTGTCATCCACATAACAGTGAAAGGTAACGTTATGTTTCGAATGACATCTCCAAGAGGTAAAATATATCCTGAAAACAATAGTGGTCCTAAAACAGAACCTTGAGGGACACCGAAATTTACAGTTGATTTGTCAGAGGACAAACCATTCACAGAGACAAACTGATATCTTTCCGACAGATAAGATCTTAACCAGGCCAGAACTTGTCCATGTAGACCAATGTGTGTTTCAAATCTCTCCAAATGAATGTGGTGATTGATGGTATCAAAAGCAGCACTAAGGTCTAGGAGCAGATGCAGGACAGATGCAGAGCCTCGGTCTGACGCCATTAAAAGGTCATTTGCCACCTTCACATGTGCAGACTCAGTGCTATGATGGGGTCTAAAACCAGACTGAAGCATTTCGTATACATTGTTTGTCTTCAGGTGAGCAACAGCTTTGAGCAACAGCTTTGTCTAACATTTTTGAGAGGAATGGAAGATTCGATACAGGCCAATAGTTTTTTAAAATATTTTCTGGGTCAAGGTTTGGCTTTTTCAAGAGAGGCTATATTACTGCCACTTTTAGTGAGTTTGGTACACATCCGGTGGATAGAGACCCATTTATTATGTTCAACATAGGAGGGCCAAGCACAAGAAGCAGCTCTTTCAGTAGTTTAGTTGGAATAGGGTCCAGCATGCAGCTTGAAGGTTTAGAGGCCATGATTATTTTCATCATTGTGTCAAGAGATATAGTACTAAAACACTTGAGTGTCTCCCTTGAACGTAGGTCCTGGCAGAGTTGTGCAGACTCAAGACAACGGAGCTTTGGAGGAATACACAGATTTAAAGAGGAGTCCGTAATTTGAATTCTAATGATCATGATCTTTTCCTCAAAGAAGTTCATGAATTTATCACTGCTGAAGTGAAAGCCATCCTCTCTTAGGGAATGCTGCTTTTTAGTTAGCTTTGCGACAGTATCAAAAAGAAATGTAGGATTGTTCTTTTTTCCCTCAATTCAATTTTAAAAATAGTGAGGGCTCTTAGATACTGCACGGTACTGTCTAGTTCCTACAAGACAGAATGTAAGTGTACAAGTCACACACACACATTTGCAGGTACACACACCTTTGCAGGTACACACACCTGGGTTCAAATATATGGGTTTTTAGTTATTTGTATTTTAGTACTTTTCAAATACACTGGCCAAATCAATTCCTTCTATTTGAACTATTATAATTGAAGTTTACAAAATAATGTCTATCATTTGTATGTTAAAGATATTTTGACAGGTTTCAAATAAAAAACTAATCAAACTACTTTCAAATATGGGGCTAAAAAGTATTTAGTCAGCCACCAATTGTGCAAGTTCTCCCACTTAAAAAGATGAGAGAGGCCTGTAATTTTCATCAAAGGTACACTTCAACTATGACGGACAAAATGAGAAAAAATAAATCACAATCGCAACAGGTCAAAACCAGTTCAGAGTCCAATAGGTACCAAAGTGCAGGCAGATTCAAGGTCAGGGCAGGTAGGATGATCAGGCAGGCGGGAAGGTAGTCCAGAGTCAAGCAGTGGTCTATTTCTTAAAATATCCGCCGCCATTGTCGCAACCCCTATTACCAGCCTGTTCAACCTCTCTTTCATATCGTCTGAGATCCCCAAGGATTGGAAGGATACTGCGGTCATCCCCCTCTTCAAAGGGGGAGACACCCTGGACCCAAACTGTTACAGACCTACAGTGCCTTGCGAAAGTATTCGGCCCCCTTGAACTTTGCGACCTTTTGCCACATTTCAGGCTTCAAACATAAAGATATAAAACTGTATTTTTTTGTGAAGAATCAACAACAAGTGGGACACAATCATGAAGTGGAACGACATTTATTGGATATTTCAAACTTTTTTAACAAATCAAAAACTGAAAAATTGGGCGTGCAAAATTATTCAGCCCCTTTAAGTTAATACTTTGTAGCGCCACCTTTTGCTGCGATTACAGCTGTAAGTCACTTGGGGTATGTCTCTATCAGTTTTGCACATCGAGAGACTGACATTTTTTCCTATTCCTCCTTGCAAAACAGCTCGAGCTCAGTGAGGTTGGATGGAGAGCATTTGTGAACAGCAGTTTTCAGTTCTTTCCACAGATTCTCGATTGGATTCAGGTCTGGACTTTGACTTGGCCATTCTAACACCTGGATATGTTTATTTTTGAACCATTCCATTGTAGATTTTGCTTTATGTTTTGGATCATTGTCTTGTTGGAAGACAAATTTCCGTCCCAATCTCAGGTCTTTTGCAGACTCCATCAGGTTTTCTTCCAGAATGGTCCTGTATTTGGCTCCATCCATCTTCCCATCAATTTTAACCATCTTCCCTGTCCCTGCAGAAGAAAAGCAGGCCCAAACCATGATGCTGCCACCACCATGTTTGACAGTGGGGATGGTGTGTTCAGGTTGATGAGCTGTGTTGCTTTTAAGCCAAATATAACGTTTTTCATTGTTGCCAAAAAGTTCAATTTTGGTTTCATCTGACCAGAGCACCTTCTTCCACATGTTTGGTGTGTCTCCCAGGTGGCTTGTGGCAAACTTTAAACAGCACTTTTTATGGATATCTTTAAGAAATGGCTTTCTTCTTGCCACTCTTCCATAAAGGCCAGATTTGTGCAATATACGACTGATTGTTGTCCTATGGACAGAGTCTCCCACCTCAGCTGTAGATCTCTGCAGTTCATCGAGAGTGATCATGGGCCTCTTGGCTGCATCTCTGATCAGTCTTCTCCTTGTATGAGCTGAAAGTTTAGAGGGACGGCCAGGTCTTGGTAGATTTTCAGTGGTCTGATACTCCTTCCATTTCAATATTATCGCTTGCACAGTGCTCCTTGGGATGTTTAAAGCTTGGGAAATCTTTTTGTATCCAAATCCGGCTTTAAACTTCTTCACAACAGTATCTCGGACCTGCCTGGTGTGTTCCTTGTTCTTCATGATGCTCTCTGCGCTTTTGACGGACCTCTGAGACTATCACAGTGCAGGTTCATTTATACGGAGATTTGATTACACACAGGTGGATTGTATTTATCATCATTAGTCATTTAGGTCAACATTTGATCATTCAGAGATCCTCACTGAACTTCTGGAGAGAGTTTGCTGCACTGAAAGTAAAGGGGCTGAATAATTTTGCACGCCCAATTTTTCAGTTTTTGATTTGTTAAAAAAGTTTGAAATATCCAATAAATGTCGTTCCACTTCATGATTGTGTCCCACTTGTTGTTGATTCTTCACAAAAAAAATACAGTTTTATATCTTTATGTTTGAAGCCTGAAATGTGGCAAAAGGTCGCAAAGTTCAAGGGGGCCGAATACTTTCGCAAGGCACTGTATATCCATCCTGCCCTGCCTATCTAAGGTCTTCAAAAGCCAAGTCAACAAACAGATCACTGACCATCTCGAATCCCACCGTACCTTCTCCGCTGTGCAATCTGGTTTCCGAGCCGGTCCCGGGTGCACCTCAGCCACGCTCAAGGTACTAAACGATATCATAACCGCCATCGACAAAAGACAGTGCTGTGCAGCAGTCTTCATCGACCTGGCCAAGGCTTTCGACTCTGCCAATCACCATATTCTTATCGGCAGACTCAGTAGCCTCGGTTTTTCTAATGACTGCCTTGCCTGGTTCACCAACTCCTTTGGAGGGCATGTTGTCCGGTCCTCTGGCAGTCTCTATGGGTGTCCACAAGGTTCAATTCTCGGGCCGACTCTTTTCTCTGTATATATCAATGATGTTCCTCTTGCTGCCGGGGATTCCCTGATCCACCTCTACACAGATGACACCATTCTGTATACTTTTAGCCCTTCCTTGGACACTGTGCTATCTAACCTCCAATCGAGCTTCAATGCCATACAACACCTCCAACCAAATGCATGCTTTTCAACCGTTCGCTGCCCGACTAGCATCACCACCCTGGATGGTTCCGACCTAGAATATGTGGACATCTATAAGTACCTAGGTGTCTGGCTAGACGGTAAACTCTCCTTCCAGACTCATATCAAACGACTCCAATCTAAAATCAAATCTAGAGTCGGCTTTCTATTTTGCAACAAAACCTCCTTCACTCACGCCGCCAAACTTACCCTTGTAAAACTGACTATCCTACCGATCCTCGACTTCGGCGATGTCATCTACAAAATAGCTTCCAATACTCTACTCAGCAAACTGGATGCAGTTTATCACAGTGCCATCCGTTTTGTTACTAAAGCACCTTATACCACCCACCACTGCGACCTGTATGCTCTAGTCGGCTGGCCCTCGCTACATATTCGTCGCCAGACCAGCTGGCTCCAGGTCATCTACAAGCCTATGCTAGGTAAAGCGCCACCTTATCTCAGTTCACTGGTCACGATGGCAACACCTTCCCGTAGCACGCACTCCAGCAGGTGTATCTCACTGATCATCCCTAAAGCCAACACCTAATTTGGCCGCCTTTCCTTCCAGTTCTCTGCTGCCTGTGACTGGAACGAATTGCAAAAATCACTGAAGTTGGAGACTTTTATCTCCCTCACCAACTTTAAACATCTGCTATCTGAGCAGCTAACCGATCCATCGGTAAATAGCCCACCCACTTTACCTACCTCATCCCCATACTGTTTTTATTTATTTACTTTTCTGCTCTTTTGCACACCAGTATCTCTACCTGCACATGACCATCTGATCATTTATCACTCCAGTGTTAATCTGCTAAATTGTAATTATTCGCCTACCTCCTCATGCCTTTTGCACACAACTCTTTCTTTTTTCTACTGTGTTATTGACTTGTTTATTGTTTACTCCATGTGTAACTCTGTGTTGTTGTCTGTTCACACTGCTATGCTTTATCTTGGCCAGGTCGCAGTTGTAAATGAGAACTTGTTCTCAACTAACCTACCTGGTTAAATAAAGGTGAAATATATATATATTTTTTTATTCTATAAAATAATTTCTCCGTAATTAATATCACCTGATTGAGCTAATCATGTAAATGTAATTAAATAGAGAGTCGGGCACCACAAAATAATATTTATAGAGCTGTTATCTCCCTGTAACAGCCGTTGTTGGTGGAAGAAGGTGAGGACCAAAGCGCAGCGTGGTAAGTGTTCATGATGTTAATATTTCATGAATCAAACTGAACACTGAAATAGAAAACAACAAAGTGAAGGAACCAAACCGAAACAGTCCTGCACGGGGAATACACACAACACAGAACAGAAAAGAATCATCCACAAATCAAGGGTGAAAACAGGCTACCTAAGTATGATTCTCAATCAGGGACAACGATTGACAGCTGCCTCTGATTGAGAACCATACCAGGCCAAACACAGAAATATCAACAAACATAGACAACCCACCCAACTCACGCCCTGACCATACTAAAACAAAGACATAACAAAAGAACTAAGAACGTGACAAGATATTTATACACACTTTACACATCAATAGCACATATTTCATATGTTGTATGTATTAAGAATTGCTTGTCATGTGCCAGTCACCATGAACGATAAAGTTATTTCAAATGGGATTTTATATAATTTTTTGACATAGAGTAAGTAACTGGAGCCATATCAGGCGTTGAATATTAGCTGATGTTTTAGTTGTTGCGGTGTGGAAGTGGCTAAAGTGCTTAAGTGAGAACCATTTCCATATTTCTTATTCTGATAATGGAGCGCCCTGCCATCACCAAATTACCCTAACACTTCTAAAACACAACCTGCCAATAACTGCCTCCCAACACACACACACACACACACACACACACACACACACACAAATGAACGTACACATGCACGCACATACGCACACACACGCAGGTGCCATAGCACACACACACTGCTAAAACACACCCTACCAACAAACTCGATTAGCTAATGTCCAAAACTGTGGTGTCTGCCACCCACTGCATTTAACGGCTGTGTGTGTGTGTGTGTGTGTGTGTGTGTGTGTGTGCCTGCCACAAAGCTTCACCTCTCTCTGAAGATACACAAAGATACACTGAACAAAAATATAAATGCAACTTGTAAAGTGTTGGTCCCATGTTTCATGAGCTGAAATAAAAGATCCTACAAATTTTTCATACACACAAAAAAACGTTTTTCTTTCAAATTTTGTGCACACATTTGTACATCCCTGTTAGTGAGCATTTCTCCATTTGCCAAGATATTTCATCCACCTGACAGGTGTGGCATATCAAGAAGCTGATTAAACACCATGAACATTACACAGGTGCACCTTGTGCTATGGACAATAAAAGGTCACTGTAAAATGTGCAGTTTTTGTCACACAACACAATGCCACAGATGTCTCAAGTTTTGAGGGAGCTTTGCAATTGGCATACTGACTACATGAATGTCCACCAGAGCTGTTGCCAGATAATTGAATGTTAATTTCTCCACCATAAGCCATTTCCAACATCGTTTTAGAGTATCTGGTAGTACGTTCAACCAGCCTCACAACCACAGACCACGTGCAAGCACACCAGGCCAGGATCTGCATATCCGGCATCTCACCTGCGGGATTGTCTGAGACCAGCCACCCGGACAGCTGATGAAACTGAGGAATATTTCTGTATATAATAAAGCCCTTTTGTGGGGGAAAACACATTCTGATTGGCTACACCCCTGCCCAGTCATGTGAAATCTATAGATTAGGGCCTAATTTATTTATTTCAATTGACTGATTTCCTTATATGAACTGTAACTCAGCAAAATGGTTTAAATTGTTGCATGTTGCATTTATATTTTTGTTCAGTGTGTTCCCTCAAACTGCCTGTTTACACATTCCCGTCCCACCAATCACAACACATTTCCTGCCCTGTCCCTCCAATCAGAATGTGCTTCCATGCCTGTCCCTCCAATCAGAACCTTGTGTTTTTCCTGGCCTGTATTTTATGTAGGGAGCAGAGTGCAGTGGCTTCCATCAGTGCTTGGCCCTCAGGTGGCCTCAGCCCAATCTGTCTAAGGGGCTCTAACTGGCTCACTGTGAATTGTGCTTACTCTCATTCTCTCACTTAACCAGACAAGGCTATCTGTCTTCCGTCTGAGCCCTGCTATGAGCCCTGCTTGACCTGCTCCAAAGATGTAATTCCATAAAAGCAGGCAATCAATAGGACAGAAAAGGTACTCTCATTTTTCATTTATGATAAAACGGTGAAAAGCAAATAGCCAAACGGGGAGGGAGCGGAGAAGTGTGTGTGTGCGCTATTTATGAAATTGATGACAGACTAATCATTCTGTGAATAAAAAGTGTGACCAAACAGCACACACACACACACACTCTTCTCTCTCACACACACACACACACACATGCACACACACAGCTATGGACGTCTTGATAGACCGACAGATCCGACTCCACTTTGCATTGTACAAATCTGACCACTAGATGGCAATGTGTTAGAATGTTTTTTTTTTAAACAGCTGCAGCAATCAATTCTTGTGCGGTGTAGTGTGTCAAAAATGCGAAAATATTAATTTCATAGCTTCTGGAAACGTTTCCTGGAAGATATAAATACAATATCCACACTTACACACAAGGGGACACACTGAGCAGATACACACACACACACATACAGATACACACACACACACAAACACAAACACACACACGCTGTATAAAGATTCATTAATCTCCAATGTAACAGTACTCTCCCTCCGCCTGCGATAGATATTACAGTAAATGCTGATGCTTATCTCAAAGCCAGACTGCCCTTGAAACGGCTGCAGTTCCATGCCCAGCTAATTCTATTCAGATTCAATTGTGGGCCGTATTTCTCACTGTTGTGTAAATGGCTCTCAAGCCTGCGTTTATGCTTTCAGCACATAGAAATCAAACAAAGAGATATTCTCTCTTTATCTTCCTCTCCCCCTCCCCTCCCTCCTCTGTTTTCCCTTCCCTACTTCATGTTTCTCTTTTAAAGAGAAATAAGCATGGGTTGACGTTCCTTGCAGCAAGGTTGTGGTAATAGCTTATTAGCAGCCAATACGCATCAGTCATTTTGCGTTAAACGAACAGCTCTAAACTAATGCAAAATCCCTAGGACCAGCACATCACTGCACAACTCTGAGCTAAATAGCTGGAGCATCTCCCTCCCACGCACATCTGGTGTTGGGTTCAAATTCAAGATAAGTTGTGCCCTTGGGATCAGGTTATCAGGGCCTGCTCAGAGAAAACAATCGTACTGACTACTGATGTCAGTCAGTAGAGCAAAGTTTATTGAAGTCAAAAAAATCTATTCATATTTTGGTGGATGCTGCTGGGTGTGATTGATGTGGGGAAATGAAAATGGAAATGCAAAACAAGATTATGAGAACCAGAGGAAACTCCATGAGAGAACCAGAGGAAACTTCATAAGAGAACCAGAAAAAACGTCATAAGAGAACCAGAGAAAACTCCATAAAATAACCAGAGGAAACCCCGTGAGAGAACCAGAAGAAACCCCATGAGAGAACCAGAGGAAACTCCATAAGGGAACCAGAGGAAACTCCATAAGGGAACCAGATGAAACTTCATAAGAGAACCAGAAGAAACTCCATAAGAGAACCAGAGGAAAGTCCATAAGGGAAACAGAAGAAACTCCATAAGGGAACCAGAGGAAACTCCATAAGGGAACCAGAGGAAACTCCATAAGAGAACCAGAAGAAACTCCATAAGAGAACCAGAGGAAACTCCATAAGGGAACCAGAAGAAACTCCATAAGGGAACCAGAAGAAACTCCATAAGGGAACCAGAAGAAACTCCATAAGGGAACCAGAGGAAACTCCATAAGGGAACCAGAGGAAACTCCATAAGGGAACCAGAGGAAACTCCATAAGGGAACCAGAGGAAACTCCATAAGGGAACCAGAGGAAACTCCATAAGGGAACCAGAGGAAACTCCATAAGAGAACCAGAAGAAACTCCATAAGAGAACCAGAGGAAACTCCATAAGGGAACCAGAAGAAACTCCATGAGGGAACCAGAAGAAACTCCATAAGGGAACCAGAAGAAACTCCATAAGGGAACCAGAGGAAACTCCATAAGGGAACCAGAGGAAACTCCATAAGGGAACCAGAGGAAACTCCATAAGGGAACCAGAGGAAACTCCATAAGGGAACCAGAGGAAACTCCATAAGGGAACCAGAGGAAACTCCATAAGGGAACCAGAGGAAACTCCATAAGGGAACCAGAGGAAACCTCATAAGAGAACCAGAGGAAACTCCATAAGGGAACTAGAGGAAACTCAATTTTTTTTAAAATTATTATTATTTTATTTTTTCACCTTTAGTTAACCAGGTAGACTAGTTGAGAACAAGTTCTCATTTACAACTGCGACCTGGCCAAGATAAAGCAAAGCAGTGCGACAGAAACAACATCACAGAGTTACACATGGAATAAACAAACATACAGTCAATAACACAATAGAAAAATAAGAAAGTGTATATAGAGTGTGTGCAAATGGCATGAGGAGGTAAAGCAATAAATAGGCCATAGTAGCAAAGTATTTACAATTTAGCAGATTAACATTGGAGTGATAGATGAGCAGATGATGATGAGCAGATGATGGTGTGTAAATAGTGATACTGGTGTGCAAAAGAGCAGCAAAGTAAATAAAAACAGTATGGGGATGAGGTAGGTAGATTGGGTGGGCTATTTACAGATGGACTATGTACAGCTGCAGCGATCGGTTAGCTGCTCAGATAGCAGATGTTTAAAGTTAGTGAAAGAAATTTAAGTCTCCAGCTTCAGTTATTTTTGCAATTCGTTCCAGTCACTGGCAGCAGAGAACTGGAAGGAAAGGTGGCCACAAGGTGTTGGCTTTGGGGATGACCAGTGAGATATACCTGCTGGAGCGTGTGCTACGGGGTGGGTGTTGTTATCGTGACCAGTGAGCTGAAATAAGGCAGAGCTTTACCTAGCATAGACTTATAGATGACCTTGAGCCAGTGAGTCTAGAGACGAATATATAGCGAGGGCCAGCCGACTAGAGCATACAGATCACAGTGGTGGGTGGTATAAGGCGCTTTAGTATCAAAACGGATGGCACTCTGATAGACTGCATCCAATTTGCTGAGTAGAGTATAGGAAGCTATTTTGTAGATGACATCCCCGAAGTAGAGGATCGGTAGGATAGTCAGTTTTACTAGGGTAAGTTTGGCGGCGTGAGTGAAGGAGGTTTTGTTGCGAAATAGAAAGCCAACTCTAGATTTGACTTGATTCATTTTAGGAATAAGTCCAAAAGACACGCACTATACCTTAGCTAACCGTTTATGGGTGGTAAACTGTAGCATGAAACTATACCTTAGCTAACCGTTTATGGGTGGTAAACTGTAGCATGAAACTATATCTTAGCTAACCGTTTATGGGTGGTAAACTGTAGCATGAAACTATATCTTAGCTAACCGTTTATGGGTGGTAAACTGTAGCA
The DNA here is from genome assembly GCF_057628025.1 of Oncorhynchus mykiss. Taxonomy (NCBI): domain Eukaryota; kingdom Metazoa; phylum Chordata; class Actinopteri; order Salmoniformes; family Salmonidae; genus Oncorhynchus; species Oncorhynchus mykiss. The sequence goes on along the minus strand of NC_143035.1, from coordinate 28,626,468 downwards.
TGAAACTATACCTTAGCTAACCGTTTATGGGTGGTTAACTGTAACATTAAACTATACCTTAGCTAACCGTTTATGGGTGGTTAACTGTAACGTTAAACTATACCTTAGCTAACCGTTTATGGGTGGTTAACTGTAACGTTAAACTATACCTTAGCTAACTGTTTATGGGTGGTAAACTGTAACAAGTTACACTATATCTTAGCTAACTGTTTATGAGTGGTAAACTGTAACAAGTTACACTATATCTTAGCTAACTGTTTATGGGTGGTAGACTGTAGGGCAAATGTATGGTTAAGTTCATTATTATTATTATTAAGCCCATTTGATGATAATGATGACTCTTCAGTTTATTGAAGAAAGTGGAGTGATGGATCTCTAAAAAGTCCATGCATGTAGTGAAGGATTCAATTGAAACTTTAGCTGGAGAAAACTGCAACACCTTGCTGAGTTGAAGGATTATATTGAAGCCTTAGTGGGGTGGAATCTCATTGCTATGAGCATGGGGTGAAAGACTTCAGAGAAGCCCCAATCTGACAATGACTCTGTTAAATTTACTGAACCGAATGGATTGATGGATCTCTAAAAAGTCCACATATGTAGGTAAAGTGAAGGATTCAATTGAAACTTTACCTGGAGGAAATGCCAACATTGTTGGAAACTCCAACACAGTTGCTGAGGTGAAGGATTAAATTGAAGCCTTAGCAGGGAGGAAACTCCAACTGAAGCTCATTTATGAGCTGCGTGGTCCAGTTGATGGGGTGAAAACTGTGGTTGGAGCCTTAGCTGGAGGAATTGTTGCATTTCCATTGTTGTTTTCGTTGCATTTCCATTCAGGAGGATCTATCAATCACATTATTATTATGAACAGTACTGACGTCAATTGGGAGAACCAAGGACATGGGTGGTGCCTAATGTTATGAGATTCTCACTAGTGTTTACAGAACAACTGGTTCTCAAAGATTAGGATCAGGACCTGCAATCTTAACAGTAAGCAGCTGTAACAAAATGGACGACTGCAGTGTAGCTGTTGTTATCAGTACATGTTGAATGGGTTGCTATTGTGTAATAATATGAAAGTGCGTATTCTTATTTGAAATGTATGTAGTTCTCCACCTGCCTATTAATGCTACGTATTGTCTTATTTTATTTGTTTTTTATATATGTAGTTCTGTACCTGTCTATTAACGTTCTGTATTATGTCATGTTTTACATTTTGTGTGAACCCAAGTGGCGCAGCAGTCTAAGGCACTGCATCTTAGTGCTAGAGGCGTCACTACAGACCCTGGTTCGGTCCAGGGTCTGTAGTGATGGGAAGTCCCGTAGGATGGCACACGATTTCCCCAGCGTCGTATGGGTTAGGGGAGAGTTTGGCCGTCATTGTAAAATAAGAATTTGTTCTGAACTCAAATGAATGAAGCAGCTTTAGCTAAAGGGCATCCTGATAAAATACTAAACGTTAACCAAAGGCAGGGCTGGAAATCACTCGTGTGAATGGGGGACTCTTCGGTGTCATGTTTTATCTATCTGCTAATAGAAAAGATAAAAGAAAGAAAATGTGTCAACAGAACAAAATAACACCTCTTATTTCATATTTACTTGAACACTTTTCTGTTTCATGACGTCTTCATGGTCTTGCAGTATACTTGATTTACATTGTTTCAATAAACTGAAGTTAAGTTGGAACACAGAAACGAACACATGACAGTATAACAGGGACTCTGAAAAAACGAGGAGAAAATACTGTTTTTATTTTGGAGACAGATTGGAGGGGAGAGAAAAATGTATGTTTTAGAAATTTCCCATCTTTGAACTGCACTTCTTTTTCCTGTAAAGTGGAAGTGAAAATCTCTTCATCTCTACTTACCTTGGGCTATCTTTTCTATTCTTTCTTCTTCTTTGTTATTTTTTTACTGGTGACGCGGAGAGGGTGAGAGTCTTTAACATTGCTGCAATTTAAACAACAAAGGGAGGAACTGTGAAACAGCAACAATAGCGAGGATTGACGGAGAGATGGTGAAGAAAGTGTAGAAGAATACAATATATGGGGTGGAAGGGGAGAATAGAGATACGAAGAAAGAAAAGTCAGAGAGAAAGATTAGAAAAGAGGAGACAATAGTGGCATGTTGATTATATACACTGAGTGAACAGAACCTTAGGAACACCTGCTCTTTCCATGACTTTGACTGGCCAGGTGAATCCAGGTGAAAGCTATGATCACTTATTGATGTCACCTGTTAAATACACTTCAATCAGTGTAAATGAAGGAGAGGAGACAGGTTAAAGAAGGATGGTTAAGCTTTGAGACAATTGAGACATGGATTGTGTATGTGTGCCATACAGAGGGTGAATGGGCAAGACAAAATATTTAATTGCCTCTGAACAAGGTATGGTAGTAGGTGCCAGGGGCACCAGTTTGAGTGTCAAGAACTGCAACGCTGCTGGGTTTTTCACACTCAACAGCTTCCGGTGTATACCACCGAAAGGACATCCAGCCCTGTGGGAAATATTGGCATCAACACGGGCCAGCATCCCTGTGGAACGCTTTGGACACCTTGTAGAGTCCATGCCCCGAGAAATGAAAGCTGTTCTGAAGGACAAAGAGGGTGCAACACAATATTAGGAAAGTGTTCCTAATGTGTTATACACTCAGTGTATGCTGTTATTAGCTAGATTTCCATCCAATTAGCGACAGATTTTCATGTGAATATTCTTAAATCCGCATGAAGAAAATGATCAGATGTTCCCACCAGTGGTGTGTTTCTGCCAAACAGACTTGTTGCAGATAAAAACCACTGTGTGATGACCTAGTGCTCACAAAGTTCAATGTGATTCCATCACATTTTCAACTCTAACCATCATTTTGTCACAAAAACAGTTGTGTTAAATAGAACATGTGCCTACTCCGGTCTTTACATGTGTTCTCTAGCCCCAGCTTGCAGAAACAGTGCATGTAGTCTACATGATGAGATTACTATGGATAAGAGCAAGAATAGTTTAATTTGTCAAACAATAGTCAAGCATGGATCGTCATGTAACCAGAATAAGACCCTCGATATTTATCAGAAAGGAGCATCAAGATCACGGTACACTTTCACCACCCTGTGAAGTTCATCAGAACATGTTTCATCTGTAGCCTAATAAACTGCATGCTTACCCAAGTTGCAGTGGGAGGACCACACACCATATCATCTTGTGACTCCAAGTTTACTATTGGCGCATAAAGGCATTTCCACCATCATTTCTCGCATAATACATTTTCCAGACACAAAAATGTCGAATGAACAAATGACCTGTCGGCATTTATAAAATTGTACCACAACTTCCTGTTTCCATCACAGCTGTTGTGATGTTTTTTTTTTTATACAGTATGACTTTACTCACTTGAAAACTCAAATGTTCAGAAATCTTCCAGAAATCTCAGTGCTCTATTCAGTCAGACCCGTTTTTGCCGACATCAGAATAGAGGTTGTTTGAAGTGTCGGCGGTGGAACTGCGTTAGAGCTGTCAAATACACAAGTGACTCCAGGCATTATACTTAAAGAGGACATTGCCCTTGGCTGCACAGAGTCACATTAACAGAAATCTCATGCAGCCTTGATTACAAGTTGGAACACTGGAGTGTGAGATGTGATCTACACCTTGATTAGGACGATAGATCCTCATTATTTTGTTCAATGACTTTATTTGAGTTATAGTTATTTCTATATAGCCTACAATTTGTCGTTCTGGAAATCTAACATAGGTGGGGTGGGTGTGGCTTCGTGACAACGATCGCAAGAGCAGCTGCTGACCAAATTGATGGCTCCAGCACAGTTCCACCTCAGACACCTCCAAAATATCCACTATGCATGCGGGTGTCTATCGGGTGTCTACCACTAGGCTACCCTGGGGCGGCCGGGTAGCCTAGTGGTTAGAGCGTTGGGCTAGTAACCGGGAAAGGTTGCAAGTTCAAACCCCCCAGCTGACAAGGTAAAAATCTATCGTTCTACCCCCAGGCAGTTAACCCACTGTTCCTAGGCCGTCATTGAAAATAAAATTTGTTCTTAACTGACTTGCCTAGTTAAATAACGATAAAAAATATGATTGAATATAGGCCTAAATTAGTATTTAAACTGCTTACATTCTATGAGCACAAACCACTATCAATGAGTGACAGTAAGTGCTTTGATGAACCAAAGGCAAACAGGAACACATCAAACTAAAGTTTCCCAAGTGGAATCAAACATGGTAAAAACAAACACAACACAAAGATCTAATAATTGTCCCCTATTACCTGAAGGGCCGTTGTTACAACCACGAAAAGAGAAGACAAGTAAACTGCAGCATATAACTCCAACATGACAGGATGTCATTTCCTGGTTAATACAATACTAATTCCTCTGCGCTCCAGTGTGTGATGGGAAGGGGAAGTCAACACTGTGACAAATATAAACCCACAGAAGGCTGCCAGGGTTTCTAATTTATTAGATACAATAGATTGTTGTTCTGTCGCGGTCGCTGACACAATAATGGACCAGCCTGTGACATAGTCGACCGCATTGCTTCTTACTTTCAAATCATCACACATAATGGATGGTAATTACGGTAGTCGCTGGCCCGGCGACACACGCGGCAGCCGCAAAGATTTCCTCTGAAGAAACGAGACAATGTGAACTTCAATTCAGCCCGACACAAATGGAATTAATTAATAATTGGCTTTTTTCTTCTCCACAGTGGATTACTTAATACATGTTGGCTTTTGTGTGTGTGTGTGTGTGTGTGTGTGTGTGTGTGTGTGTGTGTGTGTGTGTGTGTGTGTGTGTGTGTGTGTGTGTCTGTGTGTGTGTGTGTGTGTGTGTGTGTGTGTGTGTGTGTGTGTGTGTGTGTGTGGGTGGCGTACGTGCATGATTTGTGACCTGTGAAATACATTTTTAATTGCGTCTCAAGTCAACATTGTTACATCCTGAGAGTGGTAGACAACAATAACCCCTCTTGTCTGGTCAGTCACCTGTAGTGTTAGGATAACCCCTCTTGTCTGGTCAGTCACCTTTAGTGTTAGGATTACCCCTCTTGTCTGGTCAGTCACCTGTAGTGTTAGGATTACCCCTCTTGTCTGGTCAGTCACCTGTAGTGTTAGGATTACCCCTCTTGTCTGGTCAGTCACCTGTAGTGTTAGGATTACCCCTCTTGTCTGGTCAGTCACCTGTAGTGTTTGGATAACACCTCTTGTCTGGTCAGTCACCTGTAGTGTTAGGATTACCCCTCTTGTCTGGTCAGTCACCTGTAGTGTTAGGATTACCCCTCTTGTCTGGTCAGTCACCTGTAGTGTTAGGATTACCCCTCTTGTCTGGTCAGTCACCTGTAGTGTTTGGATAACCCCTCTTGTCTGGTCAGTCACCTGTAGTGTTAGGATTACCCCTCTTGTCTGGTCAGTCACCTGTATTGTTAGGATTACCCCTCTTGTCTGGTCAGTCACCTGTAGTGTTAGGATAACCCCTCTTGTCTGGTCAGTCACCTGTAGTGTTAGGATAACCCCTCTTGTCTGTTCATTCACCTTTTGAGGTTCTATTGGTTCATGCCACCCTGTGATACTATGATGCTAAAATTAACAAGGCTGGATTGACTCCTGGATGTTAGACCTGAAGCTATGCTGGGTTGATCCCTGGATGGGAGACCTGAAGCTAGGCTGGGTTGATCCCTGGATGGGAGACCTGAAGCTAGACTGGGTTGATCCCTGGATGGTAGACCTGAAGCTAGACTGGGTTGATCCCTGAATGGGAGACGTGAATCTAGGCTGGGTTGATCCCTGGATGATAGACCTGAAACTAGACTGGGTTGATCCCTGGATGGTAGACCTGAAGCTAGACTGGGTTGATCCCTGAATGGGAGACGTGAATCTAGGCTGGGTTGATCCCTGGATGATAGACCTGAAGCTAGGCTGGGTTGATCCCTGGATGGGAGACCTGAAGCTAGGCTGGGTTGATCCCTGAATGGGAGACCTGAAGCTGATGAATGTGGTGTTGGTGCTTCTTTCCCTTTCTCACTCAACCACTCTCATTCAGCACCACCATATCCCTAGCTCCCTCTCTCATATTCTGTCATTCTCATAGGACGGAGGAGAGGAAAAAAGGGATTAAAAAACAAATGGATGAATTGGTGTGTGTGTGTGTGTGTGTGTGTGTGTGTGTGTGTGTGTGTGTGTGTGTGTGTGTGTGTGTGTGTGTGTGTGTGTGTGTGTGTGTGTGAGAGAGAGAGAGAGAGAGAGGGAGAGAGAGAGAGAGACATCCATTTGTAACACAACAGAGATAGATAAGCCGAGGTCTGGGAGAGTTACCATACTCTGCTGTTGACGTGGATGTAAGTTTGAAAGATCTCAAATGTCACACTGATGAGGTTTTACAGATAGAAAACACTTGTGTGTTATTGTACTGCTGTATATGTCTGACCGCAACCCTAGTGAACAGAGTGATGGTTTAAACCGCTCAACCACTGAACACACACAGAGACACAATGATCAATATTGACCACAGAGATGTCGTCATAGTCTGGACATATCCTTTTGTCATCACGCTGTCCTCTTACAGGATGGGATTTAAGACCTTTTTTTTGTGCTGCACTGGTGAAGTCCTAGTTGGTGCTAGAATGGGTGCTTTAAAAGTTCCGACGCTTTAGTAGAACCAAGCTGTGATGCTTTAATCAGCATACCAAAGCTGTACTCTTACAGGATGGGATCTAAGGGCTGGTTACATTGCTCACTGCTCTGTTGTTGCTCTAGCTGCCTGTAGAGTGGATGGTGTAACAGTACTCAGCAGTAAACACAAATGGCTGTGGAAATGACAACACAGGAGAGAAGAGAGAGTAATCCATCATACAGAGATGGCATGGAGGGACTGAAGCTACAGTATATCCTTTCTCTCTCTTTCTTTCTCCCTCTCTTTCCGTTCTCTCTCTCTGTTTCCCCCCCTTTCTCTCTCTCCCTTTCTCGGACATCCACTCCACTCCCTCCCTCCATCTCTCTCCCTCCTTCCTTCTCTCTCTCCTCTCTTTTTCTGTCTCTGTTTCTGCCACTTTCTCCATCTCCCTCTCTCGGACATCCATTCCACTCCCTCCATCTCTTTATGTAATTCTCTTCTGTTTTCCTCCTCTGTGACTTTTTCAACAATAACACACATCTATCTCTATCTGACAGTGGCGCTGCGCTGGAGCATGCTGATAAGGAGTGTGTGTATTTGTGTGCATTTATGCTTCTGTCTGTGTGTACGTGCGTGTGTGCATGAGTGCATGTTGGCGTGGTTCTGTAAATTAAATTATGTCCAAATGTGACAGTGATGAAGTGGTTTTCATTGCTGCAGTTATTGTCTCTATCAGCTCTCCTGTCCAGGGGCATTACAACAGCTAGGTCTGCTTTCTATACCAAATACCATGCGGGCTCAGGCTCACGGTGAGTCCCAAATGCCTATTCCCTGTTCAAAAAAAACATATAGGGTACTATTTGTTACACGCCCTGAGCCTGGGTCTCCATGGTACTTGGTGCAGGAGAAGGGAATAGGGTGCTATTTGTGACACGCCCTGAGCCTGGGTCTCCATGGTACTTGGTGCAGGAGAAGGGAAAAGGGTGCAAGTCTCAACACAGTTTAATGACAAGATTGTAAATCCAAAATCACACAGCCTCCCTGCCTTAATAGGAGAGGAGAAAGAAATGAGGGGTGGAGAGGAGAGGAGAAAGAGATGAGGGACGGAGAGGAGAAAGAGATGAGGGATGGAGAGGAGAAAGAGATGAGGGATGGAGAGGAGAAAGAGATGAGGAGTTGAGAGGAGAAAGAGATGAGGAGTGGAGAGGAGAAAGAGACGAGGGATGGAGAGGAGAAAGAGACGAGGGATGGAGAGGAGAAAGAGATGAGGGGTGGAGAGGAGAGGAGAAAGAGATGAGGGATGGAGAGGAGAAAGAGATGAGGGGTGGAGAGGAGAGGAGAAAGAGATGAGGGATGGAGAGGAGAAAGAGATAAGGGGTGGAGAGGAGAGGAGAAAGAGATGAGGGATGGAGAGGAGAAAGAGATGAGGGGTGGAGAGGAGAAAGAGATGAGGGATGGATAGGAGAAAGAGATGAGTGGTGGAGAGGAGAAAGAGATGAGGAGTGGAGAGGAGAAAGAGATGAGGGATGGAGAGGAGAAAGAGATGAGGAGAGGAGAAAGAGATGAGGGGTGGAGAGGAGAGGAGAAAGAGATTAGGGATGGAGAGGAGCAAGAGATGAGGGGTGGAGAGGAGAGGAGAAAGAGATGAGGGATGGAGAGGAGAAAGAGATGAGGGGTGGAGAGGAGAGGAGAAAGAGATGAGGGATGGAGAGGAGAAAGAGATGAGGGGTGGAGTGGAGAAATAGATGAGGGATGGAGAGGAGAAAGAGATGAGGGATGGAGAGGAGAGAGAGATGAGGGATGGAGAGGAGAAAGAGATGAGGGGTGGAGAGGAGAGGAGAAAGAGGTGAAGGATGGAGAGGAGAAAGAGATGAGGGATTGAGAGGAGAAAGAGATGAGGGATGGAGAGGAGAAAGAGATGAGGGATGGAGAGGAGAAAGAGATGAGGGATGGAGAGGAGAAAGAGATGAGGGATGGAGAGAAGAAAGCGATGAAGAGATGTACACATCATACCTACACAACACATCATGCCTGTATAACACATCATACCTGTATAACACATCATACCTGTATAAACACATCATACCTGTATAACACATCATACCTGTATAACACATCATACCTGTACAACACATCATACCTTTATAACACATCATACCTTTATAACACATCATACCTTTATAAACACATACCTTTATAACACATCATACCTTTATAAACACATCATACCTTTATAAACACATCATACCTTTATAAATACATTATACATGTACAACACATCATACCTGTATAACACATCATACCTTTATAAACACATCATACCTTTATAAACACATCATACCTTTATAAACACATTATACCTGTACAACACATCATACCTGTATAACACATCATACCTTTATAAACACATCATACCTGTATAACACATCATACCTTTATAAACACATCATACCTATACAACACATTATACCTGTACAACACATCATACCTGTATAACACATCATACCTGTATAACACATCAGACCTTTATAAACACATCATACCTTTATAAACACATTATACCTGTACAACACATCATACCTATACAACACATCATACCTGTATAACACATCATACCTGTATAACACATCATGCCTGTATAACACATCATACCTGTATAAACACATCATAACTGTACAACACATCATACCTGTACAACACATCATACCTGTATAACACATCATACCTGTATAACACATCATGCCTGTATAACACATCATACCTGTATAAACACATCATAACTGTACAACACATCATACCTGTACAACACATCATACCTTTATAAACACATCATACCTGTATAACACATCATGCCTGTATAACACATCATGCCTGTATAACACATCATACCTGTATAAACACATCATAACTGTACAACACATCATACCTGTACAACACATCATACCTTTATAAACACATCATACCTGTATAACACATCATGCCTGTATAACACATCATGCCTGTATAACACATCATACCTGTATAAACACATCATAACTGTACAACACATCATACCTGTACAACACATCATACCTGTATAAACACATCATACCTGTACAACACATCATACCTTTATAAACACATCATAACTTTATAAACACACACACTGTTTATTTGGGTATTTTTCCCCTCAGAAGTTCAGCTCTTCCTCAGGCTGTCTTGGAATACTAAAATAAAGTGCAGCAGATTGATCCTGACTCACAGTCACAAGCTTTTAGGAATATGTCAATAACTCTGAAATAGTTGTAATTTTCTTTATTTGAGTGTTTCCAGGCTACCATAAACTGAGCCACTCTGGAGCTGAGGAGGTTGAAACACAGGGGAGAACTATGAAGGTGTGTGTTTACCTGTGGAGATGAATGAAAGGTCAAAAGGAAAGGCAAGTAGGCAGGGGCCTCAGTGGTTTGTTGCAGAAAACAAACAAAAGGTGAAAGCTTTTCTGATGCACTCACCCACTCTCTCTCTCTCTCTCTCTCTCTCTCTCTCTCTCTCTTTATGTCCGTGGTGATGTCAGTGGGAACTTGGCCTGACCTCTCTGACGATCAGGAGGAAGTGAAAGAGCTGACATGTCCACCTGTGGTAAATTCAATTGATTGGACATGATTTTGAAAGGCACTCACCTGTCTATATAAGGTCCCACAGTTGACAATGCATGTCAGAACAGGATTGTGTCGAGGCACAGATCTGAGGAAGAGCATAAAAAACATTCTGAAGCATTGAATCTCCCCAAGAACACAGTGGCCTCCATCATTCTTAAATGGAGAAGTTTTCAACCACCAAGCTTCTTCCTAGAGCTGGCCACCTGGCCAAACTGTGCAATTGGGGGAGAAGGGTCTTGGTCAGGGAGGTGACCAAGATCCCAATGGAGCCCACAAAGTTCCTCTGTGAAGATGGGAGACCCTTCCAGAAGGACAAACATCTCTGCAGCACTCCACCAATCAGGCCTTTATGGTAGAGTGGCCAGACAGAAACTTCTCCTCAGTAAAAGGCCCCATGACAGCCTGCTTGGAGTTTGCCGATAGGCACCTAAAGGACTCAGACCATGGGAAACATGATTCTCTGGTCTGATGTAAGCAAGATTGAACACTTTGGCCTGAATGCCAATCTGAAGGAAACCTGGCACCTTCCCTACGGTGAAGCATGGTGGTGGTAGCATCACGCTGTGTGGATGTTTTTCAGCGGCAGGGACTGGGAGACTAGTCAGGATTGAGGTAAAGATGAAAGGAGCAAAGTAAAGAGAGATCCTTGATGAAAACCTGCTCCAGAGTGCTCAGGGCCTCAGACTGGGGCGAAGGTTCACCATCCAACAAGACAATGACCCTAAGTATACAGCCAAGACAATGTAGGAGTGGCTTCGGGACAAGTCTCTGAATGTCCTTGAGTGGCCCAGTCACAGCCCGGACTTGAACCTGATTGAACATCTGTGGAGAGACCTGAAAATAGCTGTGCAGCAGCCCTCCCCATTCAACCTGACAGAGCTTGAGAGGATCGGCAGAGAAGAATGGGAGAAACTTCCCAAATACAGGTGGGCCAAGTTTGTAGCGTCAAACCCAAGAAGAATTGAGCCTGTAATCGCTGCCAAAGGTGCATCAACAAAATACTGAGTAAAGGGTCTGAATACTTATGTAAATGTAAAATGTCTGTTTTTTTATTTGTAATAAATTTGCAAACATTTCTAAAAACCTGTTTTTCCTTTGTCATTATGACACATTATTGTGTGTAGACTGATGAGGGAAACATTTTTTTAAATCAATTTTAAAATAAGGCTGTAACAAAATGCAGAAAAAGTAAAGGGGTCTTAATATCTTCCAAAGGCCCTGTACCTACACAAACATATACGCACACACCAGCCTCTTCAACCTTCGTCTCTCCCGAGACCGTACGGGAGTTGTAGCGATGAGACAAGATAGTAGCTACTAAACAATTGGATACCACAAAATTGGGGAGAAAAAGAGCTAAAATTGAAGGTATGCTATTTATGACTAATGTTGACTACAGAATATGGCGGATATCTTTTTGGCTGCTTTGTTGTCTGAAAGCTGTACTCAGATTATTGCATGGTTTGCTTTTTCCGTAAAGGTTTTTCGAACTCTGACACAGCGGTTGCATTAACCTCTAGTGACTCCCCATCCCGCATGAGGGAGCGTAATCATCGACTGACACTAATTAGCATAACGCAACGGACATAAATGTTCCTAGAAAATATTCCTATTCATGAAAATCACAAGTGAAATATATTGAGACATAGCCTTTTGTTAATCACCCTGTCATCTCAGATTTTCAAAATATGCTTTACAGCCAAAGCTAGACAAGCATTTGTGGAAGTTTATCGATAGCCTAGCATAGCATTTTGTCCAGCTAGCAGCAGGTAACTTGGTCACGGAAATCAGAAAAGCAATCAAATTAAATTGTTTACCTTTGATGAGCTTCGGATGTTTTCACTCACGAGACTCCCAGTTAGATAGCCAATGTTCCTTCTTTCCAAAAATATTATTTTTGTAGGCGAAATAGCTTCGTTTGTTCTTCACGTTTGGCTGAGAAATCGCCCGGAAATTGCAGTCACGAAAACTTCGAAAAATATTCCAAATTAGCTCCATAACATCGACAGAAACATGGCAAACGTTGTTTATAATCAATCCTCAAGGTGTTTTTCAAATATGTATTCGATAATATATCCACCGGGACAATTAGTTTTTCAGTAGGAACGATTGGAACAATGGCTACCTCTGTATTTTACCCGAGAATCTCTCTGGGAGCATCAGGTGACCACTTGCGCAATGTAGCCGCTTACGGGTATTCTTCAACATAAATGCGTAAAACTACGTCACAATGCTGTAGACCCCTTGGGGAATACGGAGAAAATGTCATCTGGTTGATAGCCCATTCACTGATCAATAGGGACGCATTGGAACGCAGCGCTTTCAAAACATGAGGCACTTCCTGATTGGATTTTTCTCAGGCTTTCGCCAGCAACATCAGTACTGTTATACTCACAGACAATATTTTTACAGTTTTGGAAACTTTAGAGTGTTTTCTATCCTAAGCTGTCAATTATATGCATATTCTAGCATCTTGTCCTGACAAAATATTCCGTTTACTACGGGCACGTTATTTTTCCAAAAATGAAAATACTGCCCCCTAGTCACAAAAGGTCTTAAGGAGAAGTCTATCTCTAATTCCATGTATAACAGTTGTATTTTCATCAACATTTATAATGAGTATTTCTGTAAATAGATGTGGCTCTCTGCACAATCACCGCATGTTTTAGAACTACTGAACTACACCAATGTAAAATGAGATTTTTTTATATAAATATACACTTTATCGAACAAAACATACATGTATTGTGTAACATGAAGTCCTATGAGTGTCACCTGATGAAGATCATCAAAGGTTAGTGATTAATTTTACCTATATTTGTGCTTTTTGTGACTCCTCTCTTTGGCTGGAAAAATGGCTGTGTTTTTCTGTGAGTTGGTGGTGACCTAACATAATCATTTGTGGTGCTTTCGCTGTAAAGCGTTTTTGAAATCAGACCCTGTGGCTGGATTAACGAGAATTGTATCTTTAAAATGCTTGAGGAATTTTCATTTTGAGATTTTGTTGTTTTGAATTTGGCGCCCTGCACTTTCACTGGCTGTTGGCGAGGTGGGACGCTACCGTCCCACATATCCCAGATAGGATAACAGGCTATTTTTACATGAAATGCTGACCCACAATTGGACAAAAGTAGAGACTCAGAGCTAGAAAATGTTATATCATACACTGCAGTTGAGGGACAATGGGAAAGTAATTCTGCTTTGAAAGTTGATAAACTTGTAACCCCACTTTTGAGAAAATGGCCCCTTGAATATTTGGTACACCTGCTGGTGAGCTCTTTTTTGTGTACACCCATTCAGCATCCTTCACACCATCTTAAGCCTTAGCCCCACCCATCCCTTTAAGGATTCACATGTGAGGCCATGTGTTAAACAGAATGAGTAGTGTAGTAAACAATCAAAGACTTCACGACTTAAAGTGATAAAAGTAGTAGCCTACAATAAGGAAAAAATCCAGATGAAAATACACTTCATCTAGTCATTGGCCTATATCCTAATCTGACTTCGGTGCAGGACCAGGACCGTATTAACTCGGCAAGGGGTCAACAGAAATTACTAACAGGCCACAACTGTTTTCGCTTGCTGATTACACAGAATGGATAATAATCGATAGTACAATTACACACAATGTATTGACAGCAAGAATACAGGCTACCGCTTCGCTTTACAAACATGGAAAATTCCGGCTAGAGAAATTGCAAGTTATGACAATGCTACATGCACAATACCCATCAATGCAATGCAAAACAGCTGTTAATTGCCGTAATAACACTTCCCCATGCCAATACAATGCATTTCCAATTGCGGAAAGCAAACAATAATGTACAATGCACTACCACGACTTATCAATACAATGCAGCTTGGACGCAGCTACCAAGCTGTCTTCCCACAAGAGTGCAATACTACGCTAGAAATTTGTATTCCGTAGCAACGAGTTGTTTATGACACCTCTATAGCTACATCGTTAATCAACCATTGGTAAAGGTCTGCCCACCCTCATCAATGTAATGCAAAGCACCTCTTCTACCATATAAAACAACATTAAAAACAATCTGATAATTTTATAAGCCAAACATATCCAATCCAATGACATCACAGAAATCAAGCAGTAGACTTGGCAGCAACGCCAAAAAAGAAAATCACGTCGATTCCTATTTCTGACACTTGCCACGCATTTCCAAAAGCTAGCAAATAACAACATTATGAAAGCCCAGCCAGGCTGCCTGTTCTTACCCAGGTTCAAAAGATTTGCAGCCGACTTGATGCTGTTTTGAACCGCCTCAGCATTCTCTCATTCCACTCCCCACAGAATTTGCTTGTAAGATCCCTCTCAAATGCAAGTTGAATCACCTGCGCTTTCGTCCTGTGCAACATGCTCCGTCTGTGCTTACTGAATGCATTTTTCAAAGTTGAAAAAGAGTTTTCACAAGTTGTCTTGGATGCTCCAAATGTTAATCCCAGCTTCAATGCCATCATCACAGTAGGCATAGCTGTTAGAGGCCCAGAGTATCTATCCAAATTTCTCTGCATAACGTTAGTCCATTTTTCTTCCCCAGATTGGACGATTTCTGTCTGTAGAAACTGGCTTGCAACAGTAAACTCAGCTTCCACAAAGTCTCTTGAGATTAAGTCCAGCAGTGGTTTCACATTTTCCACATCCATAAAGATGTCTGGGTGCAAGGCACACAGGGCCTCAACAATTTGGCTGTTTCGTTCGTTAAATCTTGTTGACATTTCTCCCAGTACAGCATCCCGAGTGCTCAAAAACAGTCTTTTGCCCTCCCTATCATTATCCTCTTTCTTGCTGGCCATTGTTTTTTCAACCACATATTTTTTCAGATTACTACTCACTACTTATTTTCTGTTTGCTTGGAACGGGGTGTCCGTGTGCTTACATTTCCTTGCAGGAATATTCTAGCCACTCTCTGCCATTAAACCACGCGCTACAAAAGCCTGTTTTCTCCCATAGTACAGGGTATCTTGGCGGCTGCAGGCCCCTCCTCGGGTTGATTACCTCCTATGTCACCAGGCCGCAAGATGGTTGTGCAGGTCTCAGGGGCCGTGGCACTCTTCACCCCCTCCCTGCCGCTTTGATCCGATCCTGCCGAAGCCACTTTGTAAAATCCAGCATGCTATCAGCTGCCTACCTAACTGTTAACATGAGCTAAATTCCATCCAGCTGCGTGGTGAAACTTGTCTTTTTGTAGTAGGTAACTTTGAAAGTAAACCTAAACGGTCAAATTGACCCCGCCCTTTTACTGTGAAGGTCAATCAAAAAAAAAATTCAACTGATAAAATGTCTATGAAGTACATATGATGCCTGCAAGGGAGATGCATGAATGAAGCATACACAACAAATCGGTTGGGCATGACGGAGGGGGCAGATTGTGGGACAGAATAGGGATACAAAACTGAGGGGGAACAACATTCCAAACAAGGGGACAATCCCCACTTTTGCACCCTCGTGGCGCCGGGCCTTTACAGGTCATGTTGTTCTTCACATTACCGTCTCTGGTAAACACACACTATATAAAATAAAATCTCAGTTCATTTGTCACATGCACAGGACACAGAAGGTGTAAACGGTACAGTGAAATCGTTACTTCCATATTCACATAGAATCAGTATCGGTATCAGTACCCCCCCCCCCCCCCCCCCCCACATCTCTCTAAGTGGATGGGTCACTATTGTCTAGACATGTTCATGAAATACAATAGATGACCGTCACTGGACTTTATGCAAACAGGAAACCTTATATTGGGGTGGCAGGGTAGCCTAGTGGTTAGAGCGTTGGTCTAGTAACCGCAAGGTTGCAAGTTTAAACCCCCGAGCTGACAAGGTACAAATCTGTCTTCTGCCCCTGAACAGGCAGTTAACCCACTGTTTCTAGGCTATCATTGAAAATAAGAATTTGTTCTTGCCTAGTTAAATAATGGTAAAATAAAAATATGCATTTATTGTAGCAGCCTCCTTTTGGCAAATCGGACCATGTCTTCATCTTGTTGCTCCCCTCCTATAGGCAGAAACTAAAACAGGAAGTGCCCATGCTTAGGTCTATCCAACGCTGGTCTGACCAATCGGATTCCACGCTTCAAGATTGCTTCGATCACGTGGACAGGGATATGTTTTGGGTAACCCCAGACAATAACATTGACATGTACCCTGACTCGGTGAGCGAGTTTAATAGGAAGTGTATAGGAGATGTTGTACCCCTGTGACTATTAAATCCTTCCCTAACCAGGAACCGTGGATTGATGGCAGCATTTGCGCAAAACTGAAAGCATGTACTACGTAATTTTATGGTCCTGGGGGTCAAGTGCTTATATTATGTAGGCCTCCCTGTCTGAGTTCCTGTGCTAGAAAGATTTGATTTAGTTTCTCAAGGGGAGGCTATACCGTCTTGTCCTCTATCTGTGTCCATTCAGATAGGACAGGTTAAGCCTGATACAGAGGCTATTCTATTTGGCAAATCTACTTGTATATTTTGAATGATATGGCACTTTCACCATTGGATCACCAAGACCTGTAAATACATCTACACTATGAGCACATCAACCTGCCTTGCCTTCTGCTGATGTGATGACCTTATGGCTGCTACAAGTACCCTATTTTACAATGACATAGGCTAATCGAAATGTGTTGTAGACAAAATAATGAAAAGAGATGTCTGGTAGCCTCAATAAATAGACAAAGATTTTGTAGTTAAACAAGTCATTGCATGTACAGATTATTACTTTTTTGACTTGAGGATTGACTTGAAACGTTGTGAATCGACTTGACTTGCTCTTAGAATGAACGACTTGGTCTTGACCTGTTCTACCCGTGTCTCGACTTGAGACTCGGATCTTATGACTTGAGACTTGCTTGTGACTCGAATAACAGTGACTTGGTCCCACCCCTGGAGACCAGAGAGTCTTCACAGTTTTTAAACCCAATAGAGCACTTGTTCCAACTCTGATATCAGGGATCAGCAACCAAAGCACTTTGTGATGAAGGTGTATCTGTTTGGTCAGTACAGTGATCACCAACACAGTAAGGGCAATCTAAAACCCATTCTGAAACAACCTGTAAAACTAACTCTGCTTATGTCAATAGCCTCTCAGCCACACCAGGTCAGAATACACAGAGAGAGGCGGAGTGACCTTTTCAAACACACTGACAACCTGAGGGTGTGTGTGTGTGTGTGTGTGTGTGTGTGTGTGTGTGTGTGTGTGTGTGTGTGTGTGTGTGTGTGTGTGTGTGTGTGTGTGTGTGTGTGTGTGTGTGTGTGTGTGTGTGTGTGTGTGTGTGTGTGTGTTTGTTTGTGTGTGTGTGTGTGTGTGTGTGCGTGTGTGTGTGCGTGCGTACGTGTGTGTGTGCGTGTTTGTGTGTGCGTGGTGGTCAGCTGTGATGTGTGTCAAGCCGAGGGCAGCTGAGTCATGTTGCTGTGGGTGATCTTTAGAATACCAGACCTGTCACAGTGGTTACACATCAATCTGAGAACAGCCATGGACTTAGTCAGCCCAACACACACACACACACACACACACACACACACACACACACACACACACACACACACACACACACACAGTGCATTCGGAAAGTATTCAAACCCCTTGACTTTTTACACATTTTGCTATGTTACAACCTTCCTCTAGAATTGGTTACAAAGTTGTTTTTCCTTATCAACCTACACCCAATACCCCATCATGAGTGAAAACAGGTTTTTAGAAATGTTTGCATAATAAATGAAAATATACATTTACTTAAGTATTCAGACCCTTTACTCTGTTCTTTGTTGAATCACCTTTGGCAGCGATTACAGCCTCGACTCTTCTTGGGTATGACGCTAAAAGCTTGGCCCAAATACAATGCTCTTAGTTTTAGAGATGTTCAGGCCCAGTTTATTACTTCTTGCCCTTTGTGCTGTTGTCTGTGCCCAATTATGTTTGTATCGTGTTTTGTGCTGATGCCATGTTGTGTTGCTACCATGTTGTTGTCATGTTGTGTTGCAACTGTGCTGTGTTGTCATGTGATGCTGCCATGCTATGTTGTTTTCTTAGGTCTCTCTATATTTAGTGTTGTGTTGTCTCTCTTGTCGTTATGTGTGTTTTGTCCTATATTTATAGATATATTTTTTAATACCAGTCCCCGTTCCCGCAGGAGGCCTCTTGCCATTTGGTAGGCCGTCATTGTAAATAATAATTTGTTCTCAACTGACTTGCTTAGTTAAATAAAGGTTAAATAAAACAATTTTTAAAAACCCTACATAGTTACAATATCAGCTCAATAACAGATGATTAGAATTGTTAGAGCACCCTCAACAGGTGGTGTGCGGTACTGCAATTCTTCAGTTCCACTGTTGGACCAAACAGAAACTCAGAGGAGATCACCTGCTCCAGAAGCTTTGTGTGAGTTTGGAGAGAGCTTTCTGTGATGCTTGAGATAAACACAGGTTTGGTCTCTGGTGTAGGCGTCAAAGTTGTGTGTGTGTGTGTTTGTGCGGTCTCTGGTGAAGCCAACACTACAAAGTAAAATAACTATCTCCACAACAAGCCTGCAACACTCTCTACCCCGGGGGGCTAGGGGAGGGAGGAAGAAAGAGAAAAAATATAAAGGGGGAAGAAACTGCAAAACTTTTCCCGTCCAAATATGCCATGTTCTCACTGCGGAAGGCAGTGGATTTTATTAAAGGAAAAAATCCCTTGAGAGAACTTAGAGAAGAGACAGGATGAGAAGGAAGAGACTTCTAAAAGTTCAGATACAGCTCTCTGCCACAGGTCTTTCTACCACAGGTCTCTCTACAACAGGTATTTCTCTACCACATGTTTCTACCACAAGTATCTCTATCACTGTCACACTCTGATCTGTTTCACCTGTCTTTGTGATTGTCTCCACCCCCCTCCAGGTGTCGCCCATCTTCCCCATTATCCCTTGTGTATTTATACATGTATTCTCTTTGTGTCTCTCTTTTTCTCGCCCTCCTGGTTTTGACCCTTGCCTGTCCTGTCTCTGAGACCAATTGCCTGACCACTCTGCCTGCCCCTGACCCTGAGCTTGCCTGCCGTCCTGTATCTTTGCCCCACTACTCTGGATTATAGACCCCTGCTCGCCTTGACCTGTCGTTTGCTTGCCCCTGTTGCTGTAATAAACATTGTTACACAGTCTGCAAATGAGTCTTAACTTCAAACATGATAGTACGAACTGGCCATGACTGACCCAGCAGACCCGGGCCAGCTGCGCAACACCATCTCCACCCAAGGAACCACCATTGGTAGGCACAAGGAATTGCTTCATAGCCTTGTGGAGGGGGTACAAACGTTGGCTGAATGCCATGACCGGGCGTTGGACAGTTTGCTGAAGCAATTCCGTGGGTTGTCTGGGAGGCAGCCTACCATGATGGTAAACCCACAGCCCCTCAGTAACTCAGCTGCTACCAGCGCCATCTCATCGGTCACTCCATCTTCTCACGATCCCCGCTTACTTCTCCCGGAATGCTTTAATGGAGGGCCGAGCACCTGTCGGATGTTTCTAACTCTAGTGTACCCTCGTCTTCGTTCTTCAGCCCTCCTCCTCCCACCCGGATTGCTCCAAGATAGCCTACCTCATCACGCTGATGTCCGGGAGTGATCTCACCTGGGCTACTGCAGTATGAGAACAACAGCCGGCCATATGCGTTAGTCTGGAGCGGTTCGTGAGAGAGGTGAAGAAGGTTTTGATGCACCATTCTCCGGGAGAGAAGCTGCCCGGAAGCTAATTCAGTTTTTGCAGGACTCCTGCAGTGTGGCAGACTATGAGGTGATTTCCACATGTTGGCAGCAGAGAGTGCTTGGAACTAGGAAGCGCTGTTCAAAATGTTCCTGCACAGTGTCTCAGAGGAGGTCAAGGACGAGCTTGCTGCTCGGGAGTTACATACGGATCTCAATTCACTCATCGCATTGACCATCTGCATTGATGGGTGATTATGGGAATGACGGAGGGAGAGGAAATTCGATTCCCCCTGGCCTCCGAGTCAGCACATACTGTAAGTTCCCGACGGTCCCGTTGCCGAGAGAACTCGAGGCTTCCTGACCTCACCCGAGACTGGCCGAAGACAGTCGAGTCACTGTTTCCCGAGCCTATGCAACTAGGCTGAGCTGGGCTGTTGCCAGCGGAAAGGCAATAGAGGATCAACACGAAGAGTTGTCTGTATTGTGTTTAATCTTGGTCATGTTGTGTCCTCTTGTCCTTTAAAAAAAAAAACAGGCTCACCGGTTGGGGTGAGTACACTGGTGGGCAAACTGGATAACTTTCTGCTTCCCTTGCTCACACCCCTTTTCGTGCCTTTCTGCTGTGGGAAAACCATTGTAAATCTCTCAGAGTCCTCATTGACTCTGGGACCGATGAGAGCTTTTTGGACACTTCCCTGGCCTCCGAGCTGAACAGCCCCACTCATCCCCTCTCCATTCCCATGGATGTTAGAGTGCTGGATGGGCGCTCTATTGGCCGGGTCACCCACAACACCACTCCCATCAACCTATGTGTGTCAGGGAACCTTAGAGAGGCTATCCAGTTCCTGCTTATTATGTCACCTCAGAATCCTTTTGAATTGGGATTCTCCTGGCGCCAGCGATGCAATCCACTCATTAACTGGTCTACTGGTGCCATCATGGGCTGTAGCCCATTCTGCCACGCCCATTGCCTGAAGTCAGCACAACCTGCCCCAGGATGTCTTCCTGGGGGCTCAGAAGTCGCCCCGGACCTCTCTACCATTCCCACGGGGTACCAGAACCTCCGGGATGTGTTCAACAAGGCCCGGGTCACTTAGCTTCCGCTGCCAAGACCTTATGACTGTGGGATTGACCTTCTCCCTAGCACGACTCTGCCCCTGGGATGACTGTACACTCTGTCGGGACCAGAGACCAAGGCGATGGAGACCTACATTGGGGACTCCCTAGCTGCAGGATTCATCCGTCCTTCTTGTCCCGCTGGCGCAAGGTTCTTCTTTGTGGAGAAGAAGGACAAGACCATGCACCCGTGAATCGACTACAAGGGGTCTCAATGACATAACGGTGAAGAACCGCTACCCGCGACCCCTCATCTCCTCGGCCTTCAAGCTGCTCCAGGGGGCCACCGTGTTTTCCAAGATGGATCTACGGAACACATACCGCCTGGTGCGAATACGGGAAGGGGACGAGTTGAAGGCCACCTTAATCATTGCCAGCAGTCACTACGAGTATCTGGTCATGCCATTTGGCCTTACCAACACCCTTGCTCTGTTCCAGGCTCTGGTCAGTGATGTTCTCCGTGACATGGTAAACAGGTTCATCTTTGTCTACCTAGATGACATCCTCACCTTCTCCAACTCCACCAAAGAATATGTGAGCCATGCCCGAAAGGTTCTCCAATGCCTCCAGGAGAACCAGCTGTTTGTAAAAGCAGAGAATTGCGAGTTTCAACACTCCACCATCCCTTTTCTGGGTTTCATCATCACTGCAGGAAGTGTACATTTGGATCATAGGAAGGTAAAGTTGTGGTGGATTGGCACCAGCCTACTTCTATCGCCGCTTTATCCGGGGTTACATTACCCTGGCTTCCCCTCTGTCAGCACTCACCTCCCTCAAGGATCCGTTCACATGGTCTCCAGCTGCTGACCTGGTGTTTCAGGACCTCAAACATTGCTTCACCATAGCTCCGATCTTGGTTCATCCTGACCCTTCCCATCAGTTCATGGTGGAGGCCGATGCTTCGGATGTTGGAGTGGAGACTGTCCTGTCTCAGCATTCTGCCCTGGACCTCAAGCTACATCCCTGCGCCTTCTTCTCTCATTGCCTTAACGCCACAGAAAAGAACTACGATGTGGGGAAGAGTGACCTTCTCGTGGTGAAGATGGCGTTGGAGCAATGGAGGCACTGGCTGGAGGAGGCGGAATATCCGTTCATCATGTGGACCGACCACAAGAACCTGGAGTACCTCCGTTCCGCCAAGAGCCTCAACTCCATGAAAGCCAGATAGGCCCCGCCTCTCCCACTCAAACCGGCCGGGATACAAGAATGTCAAGCCAGATGTACTGTCCCATCGCTATAGCCCCAAGGTTACCACCCCGGAGCCCAAGACCGTCCTTCCCACCTTGTGCCTGTTGACGGCACTCAACTAGGGTACAGGGAAACAGGTCCGGGAGGTGCAGTGGTCCCAGACGAAACCTGGGGGGCCCAGATAACCGGATGTTTGTGCTTGATGCTGCCCGCTCTGCGGTCCTGGAGTGGGCCCATTCCTCCAGGCTTGCCTACCAAACGGGATCCCATCGGACCCTGGCCTTAGTGCGACAATGCTTTTGGTGGCCTACTATGGTTCCGAATGTCACTGCGTTTGTCACCGCCTGCACGGTCTGTGCTCAGAACAAGACTACTCTGCAAGCTACGGCTGGTCTTCTGCAACCACTGCCTGTCCCTCACCTTCCCTGGTCCCACATATCCCTGGATTTCGTCACGGGTCTCCCCCCATCTGAGGGCAACACTGCCATCCTAACTGTGGTCGACCTGTTTTCCAAAGTCACCCACTTAATTCCTCTCCCCAAACGACCCTCGGGCCAAGGAGATGGTGCTCATGGTGCAGCACGTCTTCTGGATCCATGGACTTCCCGTGGACATGGTCTCCGACTGGGGGCCTCAGTTCTTGTCCCGGTTCTGGAAGGCGTTGTGCGCCCTAATTGGGTCGTCAGCCAGCCTGTGCTCTGGGTTCCACCCCAATCCAATGGCCAGTTGGAGCGAGCCAACAAGGATCTAGAGACTAGTCTGCGCTGCCTGGTCTCCGCCAACCCCACCTCCTGGAGCCAGCAGCTGGTGTGGGTTGAATACACTCGCAACACCCTTCCCTGCTCTGCCACAGGCCTATCTCCTTTTTAGTGTTCCCTTGGGTGTCAGCCCCCGCTCATCCCTGAACAGGAGGAAGAGGTCGGCACACCTTCTGCCCAGATGTTTGTCCGCTGATGAGAAACCAGATAACCACAGGTCTCTACCACAGGTCTCTACCACAGGTCTCTCAACGACAGCTCTCTCTACCACAAGTATCTCTACCACAAGTATCTCTACCACATGTCTCTCTACCACATGTCTCTACCAGGTCATCATTGAGGTAAATCACAGCCTTCAAAACAGGTCTTTATAATATCACAAAACAAACTTATTCAAACCTTTAAAAACATGTTACGACATCCATAGGCCTTGCACTTCATTTAAGTGTTTGAAATGTAATGAAAACAGCTTCATATCCATCTTTGTTGAGAGGTGACATTATTTTATAGATTTTTATGTGCTGCGACATATTTACTAAGATAAGTAGAGTTTGTTTTTACAGGTCTAGAAAAGTGTTTGTAGGGAAGTTTACATGAAAACAGGTGTGAATTGTATTACACATCTGAAAAGTCTGTTAAGATTAGTATTGAGCTGTTATGAAGGCATAGAGCATATCTACACGTAACTGTCAATGATTCATCAAGATGAACCTATCTGACCGGAGAGAACCCTCCCATCTCTCTCCCTCCCTCTCTCACAGAAGCGCACACACAGATAAAATTCATTGGCAGCAATTAAACCAATGGGATGGCTAAATCTATTCGAATAATGCACCTTATTATGATTATCCATTACTCTCCCTGTCCTCCCTCATTCCTTGGATGAAGAAAAATACAATTTGCATCGAAGGCCATGTCACAACTCTAGCCTGTGTCTGTAGCTGCTACTGATGAGCCAGTGTAAGTAGCTGCTAGTGATGGGCCAGTGTAAGTAGCTGCTAGTGATGGGCCAGTGTACGTAGCTGCTAGTGATGGGCCAGTGTAAGTAGCTGTTATTAATGGGCCAGTGTAAGTAGCTGCTAGTGATGGGCCAGTGTAAGTAGCTGCTATTAATGGGCCAGTGTACGTAGCTGCTAGTGATAGGTCAGTGTAAGTAGTTGCTAGTGATGGGCCAGTGTACGTAGCTGCTAGTGATGGGTCAGTGTAAGTAGTTGCTAGTGATGGGTCAGTGTAAGTAGTTGCTAGTGATGGGTCAGTGTAAGTAGTTGCTAGTGATGGGTCAGTGTAAGTAGTTGCTAGTGATGGGTCAGTGTACGTAGCTGCTAGTGATGGGTCAGTGTAAGTAGTTGCTAGTGATGGGTCAGTGTAAGTAGTTGCTAGTGATGGGTCAGTGTAAGTAGTTGCTAGTGATGGGTCAGTGTAAGTAGTTGCTAGTGATGGGTCAGTGTAAGTAGTTGCTAGTGATGGGTCAGTGTAAATAGTTGCTAGTGATGGGTCAGTGTAAGTAGTTGCTAGTGATGGGTCAGTGTAAGTAGTTGCTAGTGATGGGTCAGTGTAAGTAGTTGCTAGTGATGGGTCAGTGTAAGTAGTTGCTAGTGATGGGCCAGTGTACGTAGCTGCTAGGGATGGGTCAGTGTACGTAGTTGCTAGTGATGGGTCAGTGTAAGTAGTTGCTAGTGATGGGTCAGTGTAAGTAGCTGCTATTAATGGGTCAGTGTAAGTAGTTGCTAGTGATGGGTCAGTGTAAGTAGCTGCTAGTGATGGGTCAGTATAAGTAGTTGCTAGTGATGGGTCAGTGTAAGTAGTTGCTAGTGATGGGTCAGTGTAAGTAGTTGCTAGTGATGGGTCAGTGTATGTAGCTGCTAGTCATGGGTCAGTGTAAGTAGTTGCTAGTGATGTGTCAGTGTAAGTAGTTGCTAGTGATGGGTCAGTGTAAGTAGTTGCTAGTGATGGGTCAGTGTAAGTAGTTGCTAGTGAATGGTCAGTGTAAGTAGTTGCTAGTGATGGGTCAGTGTAAGTAGTTGCTAGTGATGGGTCAGTGTAAGTAGAGCCAAGTGATGGGTCAGTGTAAGTTGTTGCTAGTGATGGGTCAGTGTAAGTAGTTGCTAGTGATGGGTCAGTGTAAGTAGTTGCTAGTGAATGGTCAGTGTAAGTAGTTGCTAGTGATGGGTCAGTGTAAGTAGTTGCTAGTGATGGGTCAGTGTAAGTAGTTGCTAGTGATGGGTCAGTGTAAGTAGTTGCTAGTGATGGGTCAGTGTAAGTAGTTGCTAGTGATGGGTCAGTGTAAGTAGTTGCTAGTGATGGGTCAGTGTAAGTAGTTGCTAGTGATGGGTCAGTGTAAGTAGTTGCTAGTGATGGGTCAGTGTAAGTAGTTGCTAGTGATGGGTCAGTGTAAGTAGCTGCTAGTGATGGGTCAGTGTACGTAGCTGCTAGTGATGGGTCAGTGTAAGTAGTTGCTAGTGATGGGTCAGTGTAAGTAGTTGCTAGTGATGGGTCAGTGTAAGTAGCTGCTAGTGATGGGTTAGTGTACGTAGCTGCTAGTGATGGGTCAGTGTAAGTAGTTGCTAGTGATGGGTCAGTGTAAGTAGTTGTTAGTGATGGGTCAGTGTAAGTAGTTGCTAGTGATGGATCAGTGTACGTAGCTGCTAGTGATGGGTCAGTGTAAGTAGTTGCTAGTGATGGGTCAGTGTAAGTAGTTGCTAGTGATGGGTCAGTGTAAGTAGTTGCTAGTGATGGGTCAATGTAAGTAGTTGCTAGTGATGGGTCAGTGTAAGTAGTTGCTAGTGATGGGTCAGTGTAAGTAGTTGCTAGTGATGGGTCAGTGTAAGTAGTTGCTAGTGATGGGTCAGTGTAAGTAGTTGCTAGTGATGGGTCAGTGTAAGTAGCTGCTAGTGATGGGTCAGTGTACGTAGCTGCTAGTGATGGGTCAGTGTAAGTAGTTGCTAGTGATGGGTCAGTGTAAGTAGTTGCTAGTGATGGGTCAGTGTAAGTAGTTGCTAGTGATGGGTCAGTGTACGTAGCTGCTAGTGATGGGTCAGTGTAAGTAGTTGCTAGTGATGGGTCAGTGTAAGTAGTTGTTAGTGATGGGTCAGTGTAAGTAGTTGCTAGTGATGGGTCAGTGTAAGTAGCTGCTAGTGATGGGTCAGTGTACGTAGCTGCTAGTGATGGGTCAGTGTAAGTAGTTGTTAGTGATGGGTCAGTGTAAGTAGTTGCTAGTGATGGGTCAGTGTACTTAGCTGCTAGTGATGGGTCAGTGTAAGTAGTTGCTAGTGATGGGTCAGTGTAAGTAGTTGTTAGTGATGGGTCAGTGTAAGTAGTTGTTAGTGATGGGTCAGTGTAAGTAGTTGCTAGTGATGGGTCAGTGTAAGTAGTTGCTAGTGATGGATCAGTGTAAGTAGTTGCTAGTGATGGGTCAATGTAAGTAGTTGCTAGTGATGGGTCAGTGTAAGTAGTTGTTAGTGATGGGTCAGTGTAAGTAGTTGCTAGTGATGGGTCAGTGTAAGTAGTTGTTAGTGATGGGTCAGTGTAAGTAGTTGCTAGTGATGGGTCAGTGTACTTAGCTGCTAGTGATGGGTCAGTGTAAGTAGTTGCTAGTGATGGGTCAGTGTAAGTAGTTGTTAGTGATGGGTCAGTGTAAGTAGTTGTTAGTGATGGGTCATTGTAAGTAGTTGCTAGTGATGGGTCAGTGTAATTGCTGTTTTACTCAACGCTGAACATAAAGTAACAAAATCACTTCAGGGTAATGGATGGAGAGGAGTGTGTTTGTGTGTGGGGGGGGGGGTGTTTTTGGGTAGAGATGGTTTGTCCGTGGCGTGTGTGTGCAAGACAGAGAGAGGAAGAGAGAGAGAGTTATAGGTCGTAATACCACTCCAATAGGACAACCTAGTATTTCAAACAGACTTCATAATTTTCCAATTAATCCAACCATCTTTCAAAGACAAAGCAGCTCACAGGATCAAGGGGATGACATTTATTTTGTAGAGTACTTCACACAGGAGCTATCAGATAGACGCTCTCTCTTCCTCCCATATGGCCTTGAACTAAAGGCTACAGACTCCAAAGCTTTTAAGGGACCGTACATTCCTGTCAAATAAATTTGATTACCAAGGTCTCTTTCCTGTTTCGCAGGTATCAAAAGTAATATAAAAGTCAATGCCATCATAAAATGCCACAGATACACACATACAGTACACCAAGGACTCTGTTTGTGTGTGTGTGTGTGTGTGTGTGTGTGTGTGTGTGTGTGTGTGTGTGTGTGTGTGTGTGTGTGTGTGTGTGTGTGTGTGTGTGCGTGTGTGTGCACGTGTGCGTGAGTATGTGTATCCAAGGGGAAACAATATAAAAGCGTGTGAAATGCTTAATAATGTATATAATGTCAACAGAGAGGCATATTTTCTGGGTGATTTAAATATTGACTGGCGTTCATCAAGCTGCCCACTTAAGAAAAAGCTTCAAACTGTAACCATTGCCTGCAACATGGTTCAGGTTATCAGTCAACCTACCAGGGTAATTACAAACAGCACAGGAATGAAACCATCAACATGTATTGATCACATCTTTACTAATGCTGCAGAAATGTGGTTTAAAGCCGTATCCAGATCCATAGGATGTAGTGATCACAATATAGTAGCCATCTCTAGGAAAACCAAAGTAACAAAGGCTTCACTTAGGCATGATACACTTAGGCAAACGCTGACACAACACATCCAAGTATGTCAACCAAATTATAAAAGACAAGCATTGTAATATTAAATTCCGCAAAGGAAGAGCAGAAAAAATGATTGTTGTCTATCAACAATGACAAGCCACCGGGGTCTGACAACTTGGATGGAAAATTACTGAGGATAAGAGTGGACGATATTACTACTCCTATTTGCCATATCTTCAACCTAAGCCTACTAGAACGTGTGTGCCCTCTGACCCGAAGAGAAGCAAAGGCATTCCGCTAACAGAGAATAGTAAAGCCCCTTTTACTGGCTCAAATAGCTGACCAATCAGTCTGTTACCAACCCGAAGTATCCTTTTGGAAAATATTGTGTTTGACCGGATACAATGCTTTTTACAGTGAACAAATTGAGAACAGACTTCCAGGATGCTTATAGGGAAGGACATTCAATAAGCACGGCACTTACACAAATTACTGATGATTGACTGAGACAAAGTGATAATAAAGATATTGTTTTGTTTGACTTTAGTGCAGCTTTTGACATTATCAATCATGGTCTGCTGATGGAAAAACGTGTTATGGCTTTATGGCATTACACCCCATGTTATTGTTGATAAATAGTTACCTGTCTAACGGAACACAGAGGGTGTTCTTTAATGGAATCGTCTCCAACATAATCCAGGTAGAATCAGGAATTCCCCAAGGGAACTGTCTAGGCTTCTTACTATAATGACATGTCAGTTGCTTTGCGTGTCGATGTATGCAGATGACTCAACACTGTACACGTCAG
Organism: Oncorhynchus mykiss; assembly: GCF_057628025.1. NCBI lineage: Eukaryota > Metazoa > Chordata > Actinopteri > Salmoniformes > Salmonidae > Oncorhynchus > Oncorhynchus mykiss. Next base: position 28,598,009 of record NC_143035.1, on the reverse strand, counting down.
CTACTACAGCTAGTGAAATCACTGCAACACTTAATAATAAAGAGCTACAGGTAGTTTCAGAATGGGTGGCAAGGAATAAGTTAGTCCTAAATATTTCAAAAACGTAAAGCATTGTATTTGTGGCAAACCATTCACTAAACCCTAAACCTCAACTAATCATTGTAATAAATAATATGGAAATTGAACAGGTTGAGGTGACTAAACTGCTTAGAGTAACCCTGGATTATAAACTGTCATGGTTAAAACACATTGATACAACAGTAGCTAGGATGGGGAGAAGTCTGTCCATAATAAAGTGATGTTCTACCTTGACAGCACTTCAACAAGGCAGGTCCTACAGGCTCTAGTTTTGTTGCACCTGGACTATGGTTCAGCAGGTTGGTCAGGTGCCACAAAGAGGGACCGCGGAATTTTACAAATGCCTCAGAACAGGGCAGCACGGCTGGCCCTTAAATGTACACAGAGAGCTAAATGTAATAGTACGCATGTAAATCTCCCATGGCTCAAAGTGGAGGAGAGATTAACTTCATCACTAGTTTTTGTAAGAGGTGTTGGTTGACATGCTGAGTGCACCGAGGTGTCTGTTTAAACCTCTAGCACATAGATCAGACACCCATACTTACCCCACAAGACATGTCACCAGAGGTCTCTTCACAATCACCAAGTCAAGAACAGATTATTGGAGGTGCACAGTACTATATAGAGTCATGACTACATGGAACTCTATTCCACATCAGGTAACTGGTGCAAGCAGTAGAATCAGAATTAAAAAACAGATAAAATACACCTTATGGAACAGGGGGGCTATGAAGAGACACACACACAGGCACAGACATACATACACATGATAAGACACACATTCTACACACACGTACACTTGTAGATATGTGGTAGGAGATTTTTGGCCTGAGGGCACACACTTAATTTGTTGTGAAAAGTGATATGAAATGTAATGACATGTAATATTTAAAATTGTAGATAACTGCCTTAATGTTGCTGGACCCCAGAAAGAGTTGCTGCTGCCTTAGCAGGAACAAATGGAGAACCATAATAAATCCCAGGAAGAGTTGCTGCTGCCTTGGCAGGAACAAATGGAGAACCATAATAAATCCCAGGAAGAGTAGCTGCTTGTTTATTTTTTTTATTTCACCTTTGTTTAACCAGGTAGGCTAGTTGAGAACAAGTTCTCATTTACAACTGCGACCTGGCCAAGATAAAGCAAAGCAGTGCGACACAAACAACAACACAGAGTTACACATGGAATAAACAAGCATACAGTCAATAACACAATACAAAAAAAAGTTACGTCTATAAAGTCTATATACAGTGTGTGCAAATGGCGTGAGGAGGTAAGGCAATAAATTGGCCATAGTAGCAAGTAATTAGAATTTAGTAAATTAACACTGGAGTGATAGATATGCAGAGGATGATGTGCAAGTAGAAATAATTGTGTGCAAAATAGCAGAAAAGTACATTAAAAACAATATGGGGATGAGGTAGGTAGATTGAATGGGCTATAAACAGATGGGCTATGTAGAGCTGCAGCGATCGGTTAGATGCTCGGATAGCTGATGTTTAAAGTTAGTGAGGGAAATGTAAGTCTCCAGCTTCAGCGAATTTTGCAATTCATTCCAGTCATTGGAAGCAGAGGACTGGAAGGAAAGGCAGCCAAAGGGGGTCTTGGCTTTGGGGATGACCAGTGAGATATACCTGCTGGAGCGCGTGTTGTCATCGTGACCAGTGAGCTGAGATAAGGCGGAGCTTTACCTAACAAAGACTTTTAGAGCATACAGGTCGCAGTGGTGGGTGGTATATGGGGCTTTGGTGACAAAACGGATGGCACTGTGATAGACCGCATCCAGTTTGTTGAGTAGAGTGATGGAGGCTGTTTTTTAAATGACATCGCCGAAGTCAAGGATTGGTAGAATAGTCAGTTTTACGAGGGTATGTTTGGCGGCGTGAGTGAAGGAGGCTTTGATGCGGATGTTTAATATGAGTCTGGAAGGAGAGTTTACAGTCTAACCAGACATCAAGGTATTTGTAGTTGTCCACATAGAACCATCCAGAGGTCTGCTTCTACACCTGCATTGCTTGCTGTTTGGGGTTTTAGGATGGGTTTCTGTACAGCACTTTGCGATATCAGCTGATGTAAGAAGGGCTTTATAAATACATTTGATTTGATGATTTGATTTGATTTAGTGATGCTAGACGGGCGGGTGCGGGCGGCGAACGGATGAAAAGCATGCATTTAGTTTTACTAGCATTTAAGAGCAGTTGGAGGCCATGAAAGGAGCGTTGTATGGCATTGAAGCTCATTTGGAGGTTTGTTAACACAGTGTCCAAAGAAGGGCCAGATGTATACAGAATGGTGTCGTCTGCGTAAAGGTATATCAGGGAGTCACCCGCAACAAGAGCGACATCGTTGATATATACAGAGAAAAGAGTCTGCACAAAAATTGAACCCTGTGGTACCCCCATAGAGACTGCAAGAGGTCCGGACAACAGTCCTAATGGGGATCCATAATAAACCCCAGGAAGAGGAGCTGCTGCCTTGGCAGGAACTAACAGGGATCCATAATAAACCCCAGGAGCAGCAGCTACTATAATAAATACAAAGACTAGTGAATGAAGATACAGCAACCAATGTGACGCGAGCGCACGCACACACACACGCACACACACACACACACACACACACACACACACACACTGGTGATCCTTGATAAATATAAATACAAATAATAACTTAGAGCTGATGCAACTCCATAGTGTTACACAGTAAAGTGCTATCAGCAGGCAGAGAGAGGACCAGAGGAGTATTCCACATCCAGACGGGGAATGAATAGAAAGTGTTGGTTTTTACTAGGTGGGAAGGTCATACAGTCATGAGGCCACTCTCTGTGAAGTTCGCTGTGTGGCCAGATATCATAATAAAAAGACTAGAATGTGAAAAGTGATATTTTATTTTTACAAAACATGAAAAAGATGTCTGCCTCTTTTACCTGTCTATGTCCTTCAGATCAATGTGAATGAATGAATGAATGAATGAAAAGATTCACCCGGTGTTACCTTGAGAAGCTATCAGCCACTTACCCTGTTCAACTATTCCAACACAATAGAAAACTCTCACTGCAAGCTCTATTGTACTAGCTATGGTATTGAAGCTCTATTGCATTAGCTACGGACGGTATTGAAGCTCTATTGCATTAGCTTCAGCCGGTATTGAAACTCTATTGCATTAGCTACGGACGGTATTGATGCTCTATTGCATTAGCTACAGCCAGTATTGAAGCTCTATTGCATTAGCTACGGCCGGTATTGAAGCTCTATTGCATTAGCTACGGACGGTATTGAAGCTCTATTGCATTAGCTACGGCCGGTATTGAAGCTCTATTGCATTAGCTACAGCCAGTATTGAATCTCTATTGCATTAGTTACAGCCGGGATTGAAGCTCTATTGCATTAGCTACAGCGGGTATTGAAGCTCTATTGCATTAGCTACGGCCGGTATTGAAGCTCTATTGCATTAGCTACGGCCGGTATTGAAGCATTCAGCATTCACATTCAGAACTGGTGAAAGAGATAGAAAGAGAGAGACCCATTCAGAGCTGGTGAAAGAGAGGGAAAGAGAGAGACACATTCAGAGCTGGTGAAAGAGACGGAAAGAGAGATGCGCATTCAGAGATAGAAAGAGAGAGACACATTCAGAGCTGGTGAAAGAGGGGGAAAGAGAGAGACACATTCAAAGTTAGAAAGAGAGAGACACATTCAGAGCTGGTGAAAGAGAGGGAAAGAGAGAGACACATTCAGAGCTGGTGAAAGAGACGGAAAGAGAGAGGCGCATTCAGAGATAGAAAGAGAGAGACGCATTCAGAGATGGTGAAAGAGATAGAAAGAGAGAGACACATTCAGAGATAGAAAGAGAGAGACACATTCAGAGCTGGTGAAAGAAACGGAAAGAGAGAGGCGCATTCAGAGATAGAAAGAGAGAGACACATTCAGAGCTGGTGAAAGAGAGAGACACATTCAGAGCTGGTGAAAGAAACGGAAAGCGAGAGGCGCATTCAGAGATAGAAAGAGAGAGACACATTCAGAGCTGGTGAAAGAGAGAGACACATTCAGAGCTGGTGAAAGAAACGGAAAGAGAGGGGCACATTCAGAGATAGAAAGAGAGAGACACATTCAGAGATAGAAAGAGAGAGACACATTCAGAGATAGAAAGAGAGAGACACATTCAGAGATAGAAAGAGAGAGACACATTCAGAGCTGGTGAAAGAGATCGAAAGAGAGAGACACATTCAGAGATAGAAAGAGAGACACATTCAGAGCTGGTGAAAGAGGGAACGAGAGAGACACATTCAGAGCTGGTGAAAGAGAGGGAAAGAGAGAGACACATTCAGAGCTGGTGAAAGAGATAGAAAGAGAGAGACACATTCAGAGCTGGTGAAAGAGATAGAAAGAGAGAGACACATTCAGAGATAGAAAGAGAGAGACACATTCAGAGCTGGTGAAAGAGAGGGAAAGAGAGAGACACATTCAGAGCTGGTGAAAGAGATAGAAAGAGAGAGACACACTCAGAGAGGGAAAGAGCAATAAAGAACCAGAGAGATGATGAGAGAGAGCTATTGGTCTCACAGGGCCTCTAGCACCCATCCCAGTGGTCTGACTATACAGAACCATTAAACATGCATACACATACATACATACACATTCACACACACACATACAAGCGCACAAATGCAACACAACCATATTTCTTCCGAAACAGCAATCCATGACCCCATAACACTCATAAGGACTTTAGATAGAACAGTAAAACAGAAAAACACATCATCTTCCCTCAGAGCCATTATACCATCACTTTGGTTTAATGAAAAAGAATGAAGTTTCCCCCAAAGGTCTGAGACAGGTTAGTAGAGAGAGAGAGAGAGAGATCATCCTTAGCTCTGGCATCTTACCCAATATTTGGAACCAAGGACTGATCGCCCTAATCCACAAAAGTGGAGACAAGTTTGACCCCAATAACTATCATGCGATATGCGTCAACAGCAACCTTGGGAAAACCCTCTGCATTTTCATTAACAGCAGACTCATACATTTCCTCAGTGAAAACAGTGTTCTGAGCAAATGTCAAATTGTCTTTTTACCAAATTACCATATGACAGACCACATATTCACCCTGCACACCCTAATTGACAAACAAACAAACCAAAAGAAATGCAAAGACTTCTCATGCTTTGTTGATTTAAAAAAGCCTGACTCAATTTGGCATGAGGGTCTGCTATACAAATTGATGGAAAGTGGTGTTGGGGAAAAAACCTACCACGCTATAAAATACATGTGGTTAAAATTGGCAAACAACACACACATTTCTTCCCACAGGGCCTGGGGTGAGACAGGGATACAGCGTAGGTCCCACCTTCTTCAACATATATATCAACGAATTGGCGAGGGCACTAGAAAAGTCTGCAGCACCCGGCCTCACCCTACTAGAATCTGAAGTCAAATGTCTACTGTTTGCTGATGATCTGGTGCATCTGTCCACAACCAAGGAGGGCCTACAGCAGCACCTAGATCTTCGGCACAGATTCTGCCAGACCTGGGCCCTGACAGTAAATCTCAGTAAGACAAAAATAATGGTGTTCCAAAAAAGGTCTAGTCACCAGGACCACAAATACAAATTCCATCTAGACACCATTGCCCTTGAGCACACAAACAACTATACACACCTCATTCTAAACATCTGTGCCACAGGTAACTTCCACAAAGCTGTGAACGAGCTGAGAGACAAGGAAAGACGGGCCTTCTATGCCATCAAAAGGAACATAAAATTCTGTCTAAAAATACTTGAATCAGTTATTGAACACATTACCCTTTATGGTTGTGAGGTCTGGGGTCCGCTCACCAAACAAGAATTCACAAAATTGAACAAACACCAAATTGATACTCTGCATGCAGAATTCTGCAAAAAATATCCTCTGTGGACAACGTAAAACACCAAATAATGGATGCAGAGCAGAATTAGGCCGATACCCGCTAATTATCAAGATCCCAAAAAAAGAGCAGTTGAATTCTACAACCACCTAAAAGGAAGTGATTCCCAAACCTTCCATAACAAAGCCATCACCCACAGAGAGATGAACCTGGAGAAGAGTCCCCTAAGCAAGCTGGTCCTGGGGCTCTGTTCACAAACACAAACACACCCTACAAAGCCCCAGGACAACAGCACAATTAGACCCAACCAAATCATGACAAAACAAAAAGATAATTACTTTGGATTACACGTTGGAAGAATTAACCAAAAAAACTGAGCAATCTGTAATGCTATTTGGCCCTAAACATAGAGTACACAGTGGCAGAATACCTGAATACTGTGACTGAACCAAACTTAAGGAAAACTTTGACAGACTCAGTGAGCATAGCAATTGAGAAGGGCCACCGTAGGCAGATCTGGCTCTCAAGAGAAGACAGGCTATGTGCACACTGCCCACAAAATGAGGTGGAAACTGAGCTGCACTTCCTAACCTCCTGCTAAATGTATGACCATATTAGAGACACATATTTTCCTCAGATTACACAGATCCACAAAGAATTAAAAAACAAACCCAATTTTGATAAACTCCCATATCTACTGGGTGAAATACCACAGTGTGCCATCACAGCAGCGGGATTTGTGACCTGTTGCCACAAGAAAAGGGCAACCAGTGAAGAACAAACATCATTGTAATTACAACCCATATTTATGTTTTTTTATTTTCCCTTTTGTAATTCAACTATTTGCACATCGCTACAACACTGTATATAGACATAATATGACATTTGACATTTCTTCATGTTTTTTTTTTACTTCTGTGAGTGTAATGTTTACTTTTCTTTTTTAATGTTTATTTCACTTTTGTTAATTATCTATTTCACTTGCTATGGCAATGTTAACATATGTATCCCATGCCAATAAAGCCCTTGAATTGAATTGAGCAGGAGAGGCAGAGTGCGAGAGAGAGGGAGAGGGAGAGGGAAAGAGAGAGAGAGAGAGAGAGAGAGAAAGAGAGAGAGAACAAGAGGGAGAGAGAGTCATGCTCAACATGAGCTCCTGATATATTTCATATTTCTTTGTTTTTAGAATGAGATAAACACTCTAATCGAAAAAGAATTCCAGACAAGAAGGGATGAACAACAACTCTATTCATTCAGAATAGAAAAAAAGTAACTTTGCGCCTGAAGTTAAGAAGTTTTGACAGGCACCATGTCTGCACTCCCCCTCAGCGCAGAATCCATTCTCTACCCTAAAGAGGCCAAAAATGACACAACGAGGAAAGCTTTTAAACAGAAACTACTAAAGGGGAGGCCAGAAACCCTTTTCGTAGACCTCTACAAAAACGGTGACGTGAGTAATCTCATCTTCCTCACTGACCAACCAAATGCATGGCACTCAGCAGTCTGCTCTCACTACCCATCCATAAAGAAAGAGGGAATCTGTAATGGGTGGAAGCTGAAAGTCAAAGAGACAGATGACCCTGACAGCACCATGATAACAATCAACCTCCACAAGACTGGGACTGTCATGGTGCAAGGTAACATTAGGCAGTTTGAAACAGACTTTCAGACCATTAAGGAGAGAGCAGAGAGAGAGAAGGACACCACCAGTGACATGCCCTCCCACAAGACAAACTCCACCAGCACCACCCTCACCCCTACTCTCCCCACCCAAAAAGGCACATCCAGCACCTCTCTAGCCACCATAGTGGAGGACACACCCCAGGAGGAGAGCGACCCGCTCAGTGCAGAGCAGGCTCAGGCCCTCCTCACCACCATGGCTGCCATGAGGGATGAGTTCACCAAACTGGAGGGGGAGGTGGTCCTGCTGAGGGAGAGCGTGAGCAAACAGCCACCTAACCAAGGTGAGGACAGCAGCCATGCAACACAGCTGAGAGGTTCAGCAAGAGATAGACGGACTCAAGAGAGAGCTGGCTGATCTAACAAAGGAGGTGAGAGAGCTCCAAAAAGATGGGCAGAACAGTAATAACGATCTGACCACACTAAGAGAGGAGCTGCAGGAGAGAAAGAGAACAGAGGACAGGCTGCAGCTAGATGACCACTCTATGACCTGCCCTCACACAGCAGAGGAGCCCAGCTCAACCAGCCAGGCTTCCCAGCCCTGCCTGCTGCACCCCTCCTCCCCAGCCCACAGAACAGCCTCTCACTGACAGCAGCACCCGCAAAGACCAGCCACACCCCACCTCCAACACCCTCCCTAGACACAACACGAGAAAGGTGTGGTGCCCAACAATGCATTGTGCCATGGAGCTGCTTCCACACTTGGAGGAGCCACAGCCCAGCAGGCAGAGCTACGCACAGGCTGTGGGAGGAGCAACTGGCCCAGCCCCCACCAACCAAATGACTGACATTAAACAAATGCCGAGTCTACTATGCTCACATGTGATAGGCCGAGGGTCATGGTAAGATGAGCACAAGAACTCCACCATCCTCACACTACACCCACCCAAGTGGCAAGACACAAATTCTATCTTAAATGATAAACAAATCACATTTGAATAATAAGAGTTTACTTTAATTGAAAAATCCTATTTTAATAGTTCTTGTTAGATTGTGAGTGTTTGTCTCATTTTGAAGGTAAATAAGAAGAAATTTGGAATGGAATTTACAAGGTGGGTGTCCTCTGCTTTTGGACGAAAGAGCAGAAACCCAGACTTCCTGAAAGAAATTGATGATGTTGATATTGTAGTACAACAGGAAACATGGTGCAGAGGTGATGTTTCCACTGGCTGTCCACCAGGATATAGGGAGATAATCATACCATCCACCAAATTAAAAAGAATCAAACAGGGCAGAGACTCAGGGGGAATGCTAATGTGGTATGAATCTAAACTAATTAATTCAATCGAATTGATCAAAACAGGAGAATTCTTTATATGGTTAAAAATCAACAAGGAGGCTATCTTGACAGACAAAAACATCTTCCTCTGTGCCACATACATTCCCCCCTCAGAGTCTCCCTACTTCTACACCTGCATTGCTTGCTGTTTGGGGTTTTAGGCTGGGTTTCTGTACAGCACTTTGAGATATCAGCTGATGTACGAAGGGCTATATAAATACATTTGATTTGATTTGATTTGATTTCTGGGAGAATTGGAATAAATTAAACACCTCATCAGGAGGAATTGGCTATCCAAAATTAGGACATGTGGAGAAATCACTTTGCAAACCTCTACAGCAATATAACAAAGAGCCCAGAACAAAAAGATATTCAAGAAAAATGACAAATCCTTGAATCAGCAGTCAAAGACTATCAGAATCCTGTGGATACCCCAATTACAGAAGAAGAATTATTGGCAAAACTATGCTCTCTCCAACCCAAAAAGGCCTGTGGTGCTGATGGTATTTTAAATGAAATGATCATATACAGACCACAAATTCAAATTGGCTATACTCAAACTCTTCAACATTATCCTCACTGCAGGTATTTTCCCCAATATTTTTTATAAACTAATAGAAAGTGGTATTGGAGTGAAAACATATGATGTTATTAAATCAATGTACACTAAAAACAAATGTACGGTTAAAATTGGCAACAAGCAAACAGACTTCTTCTCTCAGGGACGGGGAGTGAAACAGGGCTGCCCAATAAGTGCAACACTGTTTAACATCTACATTAATGAATTGGCAAAAACATTAGAAGAATCGGAAGCACCTGGTATCACCCTACACAACATTGAAATCAAGTGCCTGCTGTACGCAGATGACCTGGTGCTGCTGTCTCCCACTAAAGGTTACAGCAGCCCCTAGATCATCTGCACAGGTTCTGTCAGACCTGGGCTCTGACCATGAACCTAAAAAAAACAAATATAGTGATATTCCAAAAAAGGTCCGGAAATCAGGATGACAAATATAAATTCTATTTGGACTCAGTTCTATCAGAACACACCAAAAACTACACATATCTAGGACTAAATATCAGCAACACAGGTAGCTTTCACATGGCTGTGAATGAGCTGAGAGACAAAGCAAGAAGAGTTTAAGACATTCTATGCCATTAAAAGGAACATTAAAATCTAAATTCCAATCCATAATTTGGCTCAAAATGTTCCAATCAGTAATAGAACCAATTGCTTTATGACAGTGAAGTATGGGGTCCAGTCTCTAATAATGAATTCACCAAATGGGACAAACATCCAATTCAAATACTGCATGCAGAGTTTTACAAGACTGTATTGCAAGTGCAAAGAAAAACTCAAAATCACACATGTAGAGCAGAATTGGGTCAATACCCCCTGCTCATTCCAATAGAAAAAAGAAATTTTACAACCATCTAAAAACAAGTGACCCTAAAACATTCCATCACACAGCTCGACAATGTCAAGAGATGAAACCAGAGAAGAGTCCCCTCAGCCAGCTGGTTCTGAGGCTCAGTTCACCAACCCAAACCAACCCCATAGAGCCTCAGGACAGCACTCAGAAAATCTGGCCCAACCAAATCATCACAAAACAACA